>NW_003852557.1:2660618-2662720 GCF_000181295.1 Otolemur garnettii | reverse complement strand
AGCACTCTACCCAGGGTGACCTAGTGAAATTCTGTCTCAAAAAAAAAAAAAAAAGTACTTGCATATCTAAACATTTCTAAACAGAGAAAAGGCAGAATAAAAATATGGTATAAAAGATAAAAAATGGCATTCCTTTATAGGACACTTACCATGAATGCGTCTTGCAGGACCGTGAGCAGCCCAGGGTGAGTCAGGGAGCGGTCAGTGAATATGAAGACCTAGGACAGACACTACTGTAGACATCATAAACCCTATATGCTTAGGCCACACCGGATTCACAAAAAAATTGTCTTTTCTTTCATAATAAATCAACCCTAGCTAACTGTAAGTTTTTCTTTATTGAATTTTTTTCATTTTTTAACTTCTTGACTTTTTTTGTAATAACATAGCTTACAATAAATATATTGTCCAGCTGTACAAAATGTTGGTTTTTCTTTATGTCCTCATGCTCTGAGCTCTTATTTTTTTAATTCAATTTTTTTTAACTTCTAAACTTTTTATTAAAAACTAAGAGACAAACACACCTATTAGCCCTAGGCCTACACAGGGTCAGGATCATCAGTATCACTGTCCTCCACCTCCACATCTTGTCACACTGGAAGTTCTTTGGGGACAATGACACATGTGGATCTGTCATCTACCATGACAACAATGTCTTCTTCTGGAATGCCACCAGAAGGACCTGCCTGAAGCTATTTTATACTTAATTTAAATATATGTGTGTATATGTATAAAAACATTCTAAAATAACAACGTAAGTATCACATAGTAAATCCTAGACAATAGGCATTTTTTAGCTCCATCATAATCTTGTGGGACCACTATCATGCGTGCTGTCGATCCATTGTTGACTAAAATGTTGTTATGGGGCATATGACGGAAATTGATTTTGTCATGTCATAAATTGGCATCAATTGCCCTCTTTGCTTTCCTGCTCTTCAGAGGGAAATTTTCTTTAAATGGATTTCAAATAGTGTTTATTGAGTTTTTGTCCTCCATCTTAAGTGCCTTCTAAATATTTCAGCTGTGATCACCTGCCAGGCCATAATATTTTGTCATAATAAAATAGGAAGGAAGAAATCTTTTTGTAGGACATATATTTAAATGATTCTGCAGCGTACAAAACCATTCTCCATGGAATGCTTGCCTGTTGTTCTTCTTTGCTATGATTTTTGACTGGCTTATGATAAACAGCAGGAATATTTTATTTCCCAGCTTCTTAAAATGCCAATGTATCCTTAAATGTTGGAATCAGTTTATTTCCCTAAACGATACATTCTCGAGTGCACATATCTGGTTTTTATAAATACAATCTTATTCAACTACAATCTACCTACAGATAAATCTACAAATAGTATGTGTACAGCTTGATGAATATTTGCAAACTGAATACAGTTGTGTAGCCAGCACTCAGATCAAGAAACGGAAGGTTACTAGAGCCATGAAAAACCTTTCTTTTCCTTTCTAATTATTAGTTCCCCTGCAAGTATAGTCACTATCTCATATTCTGATAATTTAGTTTCTCCTGTTTTTTAATATAACTTTTTCCTACTTTTATGTAAAGGTGTACTTTTTACTTTACACCATACAGGTGCACTCTTTTGCATAGTATTCCATTATATGAATATTCTGGCATGGGCTGCTGAGTTACAGAATGGATGCTAGACTATGAATGGGCATTGCTGCCAACAAAAAGGACAGTAAAAATCTGACTCCTTTTTACAGGTCGGTCTCTGGAGAAAATAGTCTCTAAGAGAGTGATCAGTATACAGTAGAACCTCAGTAACTTGACCACCCCCCGGTCCTGGCAAGCGTGCACACAGGCATCCTCGTTGGGGTTGTGTCCATGCAGGCAGCGACCACACTGGGATCTTAAGCATACTTGTTGCAACCTTGTTGGCACTGCTGGTGGTCCGTGTGGCTGTGTAGGTAAATTCGAGCAGGGCACTAGAATCACCGCCTTCTCCTCAGAACCCTCACAGCAATTCCAAGCTGAGAAGGTTCTAGGGCAGAGATTCCCCAGAGTGAAGTGATCCTCCAAGGAGTGACACATGATATTATCAGTGCATTTACTGCTTTGTTGTCAAGGGGGTGGGGGGGCC
>NW_003852557.1:2649651-2660583 GCF_000181295.1 Otolemur garnettii | reverse complement strand
AAAAAAAAAAAAAAAGACATGAGTATTTTGACTTTACCTGCAATAAGACACACATAATTTAGCTTAAAAGATGCAGAAGCTTCTTACACCATATTTTCCCCCAGCTTCAACAGATTTTGTGTATAAGAAAACAATTGTAGTGCTTTAGTGTACCACAAAGAGGCCCTGGTAATAATAGGGACCTCGGTCACTTCTGGATCCCTAGCACCTCAAGTATTGCTATAGGTGTTCAATTATCAATATCCTGATTAAATAAACAGACATATTAGTCCTCATAGCTCTGTAGCTTTTAAATCAGAACTGTTAGGCATGTGATTAAGCCAGGCAGTTAGCAAGAGACGTGAAGTATGGAATTTGTTATTTGTACAAACGTAGAGAATAACTCAGGATTCTCATTGTTTTCAGAAAACCAATGGAGATAAATCATTGTCCAAGGACACATGCCCCTGACTTAAGGCTTTCCATACAAAGAACCCTCTTAAAAATGGAAGGGAACTTCTTGTTTTTTTCCTGCCTCTTTCTCCTTTCTTCTCCTTTCTCTTCATTGCTATTACAAAACATGGTAGAAATAACTTCTGAGAGAATAAAGCACCAAGGGAGTCAGAAACAGAGATTCTGAAACTGAAGGGGAAAGTGAGGACTAGTTGTGGCAAAATTTTCAGAAGTGGCAGCCAAGTTGAGGCAGCAGCAGCAAGCAAAGGGTTTATTTATAGTTAGAGTGAACAGAGGCTCTATGTGAAGATGTTGGCTGTGAATTTTTGTTTTAAGAACGTGGAATAAATAATGCACATAGCTCAAAGAGGAGAGGACTGAATTTGGAAAGTCTCTTTTGTGACAGGTAAAAACAAAGGAAGTTGTGAAATTATGCTGCCTGGCACTTTGTTGTTGTGGGTTTCTTTGCAGTGGACAAGTCATCGAGTTATAAGCACCTCTGTGGAATACTGTGCGTCATCTCTGTGGACCTTATAAATATCAAATTCATTTGCCTGAGGGCATTGCCATACACTGGCATCACTGGTTCTCCACTATTGGATCATCAGAATGGAGAGAAAATCTAACCATTACTAAAAAGAATGTGATTTACTTTTCTTCTTTAAGGTTTAAGGCTAAGTTCAATAACTAGCTAGTCACTGTACCTGCTATGTTTTTTCATGCCTGGAAGCTAGAGAGGACCCAGCTTACCACACTTCACTGGCCCAGTCTGTACTCAAACATGTTCAGAGTTGGAAATTCACTATATTTTTGGACAGTGCTAATGGTTAGGGAGTTCAGCCTTATATTAAGTTGAAATTTGCTTTCTTGGAGGTAATCAGTCTGATGATCCTAGTTCTGTCTTCTAGAAAATTTGGAAGGAGATTAATTTTATTCCCTTCAAAATAGTTGATAATCAGGATTAGCAATTAGATGCCCCCTGATAGTTCTTCTGTGGGCTGAACAGCTCAATAATCTTCAGTTGCTTTAACAATTCCCAGAATGATAGGGCCACGCTATTCCGAAAAGCCACCTGTTAATATATTTTTGTTAAATTGAAGATTTCAGGTCTAAATGCAGAGTTCCAAAGTGGTCTAAGCAAGTTGTCTACACAGTCTTTTTTTGCTTATGTACCACATAAAATGTTTTTAAAACAGCTGTTTGTCCCTTCATACAATTTTAAGTTAACATCTAATTTTATGTTTGAAAATTGTTATGTTTAATTCCCAGCCTGGGCTTGGTGCCCATAGCTCAGTGAGTAGGACGCTGGTCACATGCACTGAGGCTGGTGGGTTCGAGCCTCACCCAGGCCTGCTAAACAACAATGACAACTACAACCAAAAAACTGCTGGGTGTTGTGGCTGCCGCCTGTAGTCCCAGCCACTCCAGAGGCTGAGGCAAGAGAATCACTTAAGCCCAAAAATTTGAGGTTGTTGGAGCTGTGATGCCACGGCACTCTACCAAGGGTGACATAGTGAGACTCTGTCTCAAAATAAATAAATGAATAAATAAATCCCAACCTAGTGTTTCTATTTGCCAAATGCATTTGAATCAAAGCTTTGAACAGTAGATTTTCCTCATTCAGTTTATGGAAAATATTCACCATGTAGAAAAGATTCATCAAAGAAAACGCCAGAGCCAGACCCAAGTGACCAACCATTCAGCAAAATCTAGAGTTATTTTCTCACTGGCCATATCTGATTTCATTTTTCAAAGCAGATATATGTGTTAATATACATCTCCTTGACAACCACTTGACTACTCAATTCTGATTATAAGAGAAATAAGCAGATAAGACCTAGAGTCTTACCATATGCTTCAGGAAAGTATCCAGCCGGGTATGTATCTCCTTTCCATATTACGTGGCTGGATATTTTCTTGGCAACCTTCCTATAGTATTATCCTTCAAGTATTTCTTACCTGGGCTCCTTTTGCTTTTCTGTTTTGGGAATTTCTCTCAGAAGCTTTTGAACTGTCGTTTTGTTTGGATCCTGGAATTTTTACATCCCAGGGCAGTGCCCCCCTGCCCTGCCCCAGTAAAATTTAAGATAAATGAGCAGAATAGTTTTCTTCATCTCTGTGTATGTGTGTGTGTGTATTGGGGGGGGGAGTGGCTATCTGGAAAAGGGTGTTTATTCACCATAGTTCATGATGTAATAATTGTCCATGGCAATTTGGCCTGTGCACTTTTACTAAATAATACTACAGAATAAATAAGGATGAAAAAAGTGATGTATCCTTATATTCCTATGATCTGTATAGAAGGGTCATATCTGATTGGTTTTTTTTCTATAGGAGGCACCTATTCTTACATGCTCAGGAGCTTAATATTGAAGACCTTCAGTATTAAAGTAATGTGGATGTATTTGCCAGAGTCTATGTAGCCAAATATAAATATGGCATGCATCTTTAAAGAGGAAACTCAAAAACTAGAGCAAAAGAAAGGGCTTGAAAATGTGGTGTTTAGAGTTGGATCTATGAAGAGAGTGGCAGAATACAGAATTTAGGATAAGATGAATCTGAGTTTTCTGTTCCCTGTTCTGCTTGTTACCAGCTATATGTCCTTGAGCATGTTTCTTAGTATTTGTGGACCTCCATAGGTTTTGAGGTTTTTTTAAATTTTATTTTGACAAAATATTATTTCTCAATTCGAAATGGTATAGACATAATTTTCATCACATTTTTATTGGTGTTGGTTTTTAAAATAGACTTAGAGTCACAAGTTCAGTTTGGTTGTATGATTATATAGCATAGTGGCAAAGTACTGAATTTTTGTGTAACCATCACTGGAATACTGTACATTGTAAGGTTTCATTGTCTGTCTTTCTTTCTTTCTTTCTTTCTTTCTTTCTTTCTTTTTTTTTTTGCAGTTTTTGGCTGGGGCTGGGTTTGAACCCACTACCTTCAGCATATGGGGTCAGCGCCCTACCCCTTTGAGCTACAGGTGCTGCCTTCATTGTTTTTCTTATCACGATCTCTCTGCTCCCTTCACTCCCCTCCCCACACGCTTTTAATAGTTATTTCAAGATTCTCATCATATTTTATCCTCCTTGATCCTTTTGAACCTCAACTAGCTCTTCACACAAATATTTGTTCCAGTGACTATTTAAAAATGTAATAATATTATCGCCTAATATTTTGTTGCAGCAATCGTCTGATTTCTTTTCTGAATGTATTAATCTTCTTTCATTCTTTATGAGGTTTTTGTTCTCAGTCCTTATGTTAAATATTATTATTGTTATTAAATTTAGCCTTTTAATTCTGTGAAGGCAAAAGTGGAAACCTAATATACACTTGTATATGTAAGAAAAATAAATTAAAAATAAAAAAATGTAATAATCAGTAGAATATTAGAAGATAACAGGTTAGCTGGTTGGTCAAGGGGAAATTACAAATGTGATTTGGGGAGCAGTGGGAGCAAATAGGAGAAAAGAGAAGTTCCACTGATGTTTGCTTTATTAATAATGGAAAATAAACACTACTGAAAATTCCAAAAGGCAGAATTCTACTTACCGTGGAAAGCTTCTATCTCTTCCTTGACAACCCTTTAAAATACAGACATTTAATACTTAATTTTTCAGATCTCTGGAGATTCAGCTGCTTGTGATTGATAAGCCAGGTTACTTTTCCATTTGTGCTTTAGTTTTGTTACTGGATCCAAAGCATAGTCTAATTAAAGACCATACCTCCATGAATCTGTCTGCTTTCCTAAACATTCCTATGTGATCAGGGGAACAAATCTCTTGCTCTCTCTCTTCTCCTACATCTTGAACATTCATGACTTGGGTACGTTTTTATTTAAGAAATATTTAAAGTCAGATGTTTTAGACAAGTTTTAAAAACCTGTCTTGACTCTCAAGGAAACCAACAGCTTTATATCATCTCTCTGGATTTTAAATGTGTTAGCTCAACTCAGAGTTTAACAAAGAATATTTTAGGCTATTGCACCTTTGACTTATGCTTTAATGAGGCAAAAGCAAGGTGCAAGGCTTCATTCCATTTGCAAACGGTATAACCTTTAAAATGTGCCCTAGCATTCTTAATATTAAAATTATAGGAAACGAAATATGCAGGCTTTTCTAGTGAGGTGAGTTGGGGCGGGGGGAGAGTTCATTTGACAAAGGAAATTTATGATAATTTATATACTTCTTGACTTTATGAAAAGGCAGCACTTTAAGCACACTGCCAATGCAAATTTATGACATTTACTTCATCTACTAAGTTTGCCACTCTCTAGTTTAGCTTTGATCTGAGTTGATATTAACTAAAGATTCTTCTGATATGTATGTTTGTGTGGATGGTTTAAATAAATCATCTCAGACAAGTTTTAGTAGGCTGAGTGAGATCAGCCAACAATGGTGTTTAAGAGTGAATGAAAGCCTGGGTTCTGGAAACAGTAGTACACAAGTTGAACACAAGTCCTATCACTTCCCTGCTGGTAATGAAGAGATTGTAATGGTATTATTAATGGAATACTAGATTTGAAGATAAGCCCTACTGGCAATGGGCAAGATAGTTTCAATATAATCCAATCAGATTCTTCATCTGTAAAGAAGAAAGCATTAAAATATCTACTGCATAGGATAATTACAAGTACCAGATCAAATATATATCTGACCTGTAAAAAAACCCATAAAATGTTAGCTACTATTAATCTAGTATTTGAGAAAGTGCCTAGTACATGAGATGCTCAATATAACTACAATGAAAATAAAATGATCTAATGTTCATGGATTACTTACTATGAGCTAGACTATCCTAAGAATTTTATATAGGATATATAAGTGGACTAAAAATGTATTAATCTATATTAATAAGGTATCTTCTTACAAGTGAATTATTCTCAACATAGATGATTTTCAGGAGAAATACTAACTCCTTCATATTTATGCAGTTTTTAACTTATATGTGCCTGTGTGTTCTTATTAGAAAGGATATAGGTAAAACCAGAGATTCTCAACAAAGTTATGTAAGTACCAAAGTAGATAAGAATCACTGATAAAGATTATTGCTTTGATGGATTCTGTCATCTGTGTGAGATGAGATGAGTGGTGTTCAGAAAATGGTTAACTCCTGAATGTTATCAGCACTGTGGTTTCTGTAATTAACACTACAGAGCATGCTAACTCGTCTTTGAAGGTTTTTCACTCATTATCAATAAATTAACATTCACCAAAGGGTTTATTTCACACATGTATCCCTACTATCCACATAAACCTGGGGCTGTTGAGAAGAAAAGCAAAAGAAATTTTGTATTTTCTGTGCATTTGTATTAAGAATGGAAGGTTGGGGCAGTGCCTGTGCTCAAAAGAGTAGGGTGCCTGCCTCATATACAAGAGATGGTGAGTTCAAACCCAACCATGGCCAAAAACTGGAAAAAAAAAAAAAAAGAATAGAAGGTTGTATGAAATACTATGATAGGTCAATGCAATGGGATTTCCAATCTAATTCTTCATCTGTGACCCTTGTTATAAAGGAACATTTGGGAGAAGAACCTAATGGCTGCTTATGCTGATTTTTATCTCTATAACTCTCATATAGTTCATTCTTGTCATATGGTAGCTGCTCAAGAAATATTTGGGTGATTTCATAAGATCTTATATTTTACTAATTCCATATCAATATCTGTACTAGTGTGTACTCTTCCTAATGAGGGGACAGACCAGGGATTTATATATCTCTATATGTAGCCTGCATGATTCATACATTCTCTTGTGGTAAACATACATACATGTACATGTATAACTAAATTATGTCCCAAATATTGCTTAAAGACAATCAGGATAGAATGAATTAGGTAATTTGATTTCTTAATAGCTTAATGCACTCATCTCACTGCAAAGAGTCTTATATTTTAATTCTTTTTGGCTGCTATAACAAATTTACATAGACTGAATAATTTAAATAACAAACATTTATTTCACATAGTTCTAGAGGCTGGGAAGTTCAAGATCTAGGTGCTCTATATCTGGTGTATGGTAAGGGCACTCTTTATTTGAAGATGTACCCTCTCATAATGCCCTCCAATGGCAGAGATAAGAGAGAGATCCCTATATACTTCTCTTTTTATAAGGGTATTAATCTTATTCATGAGGTCCCATCTTCATGATCTAATTACCTCCTGAAAACTCTGCCTCTAAGTACCATCACACTGGGGATTAAACATCAACCTATGGATTTTTGAGGGACATAAACATACAGTCATTCACGGAAAGGACTGAATTTTACCTTACTGGTAAAATTTGCAAACAAAGCTTTATCCTCTCCTAGATGGATTTGGGGTAGACGACAACATCTTTATTTCTATGTTGCTTCCATTGAGGTAATCTAGCCTTCTCTTCTGATTGACACACTAGGAAAACAAATGAATATAGTTAATCATATTTTGAGGAAGTTTCTGGTCTGGGAGTCCTTTTGTCTCTTTAAGTTGTACTTGCATATCTTTACCTTTGCTCACTGCCTGTTGGTTAACAGAGTGAAAACTTCATTTTAAGTTCTTAAGGAGGCATCTTATTGTACTTTCCAAATACAATATTCATAATGGATGGAATTCTGGAATATGGCCGACTGGTAGCAACCCTTGGCAGAGGCTCCTGAGCAGAGGAAGAAAAACTGGAAGAAAAACTCTATAAAGCCAAAGGTGGGGAGCTGAGCCAAGAAAAAAGTTTGGTAAGCTGAACTCCAAGGAAGAGCATTCAAGAAAACAAATTACAGGTGCAAAACTTATCTACTAGAGGATGGGAGACCCCCTCCCCCAAGCAGGAGGCCTGCCACAGGCTATCTGTGAACAAGCAGGGAACAAAAGACCTCTCTTTTTACCTCGCTGGGGAGAGCCGCTAAACTCCAGGTCTCTTTCTCTAGAGAAGTTCCACTTATGAACCTAGACAACACTCTGCCAGGCATAAAATTGAACAGATATTTCCCCCCACAAGCCCAAACTCCAAGTCCACCCTTTCCCCCTCACATAGTAGTCTGAAGTTCTGACCCCTGCAGAGCACAGAGTGTTTGGTCTTGTCCTGAGAGATCTGGGCATAGTGTGGACCATTGACCATCAGGATGGAATCTGTGACTAATGGGGAAGAAAGAGGGTGTGGGAAGAAAGGGAAATTTGGTGGGAGGAGGAGCAGTCCCCTGGTTATGACTATGCCCAGCCAGTGGTGGTGTTGACTCTTGGTTCAGGCTGTGTCTGGAGGGATGGGGTGAAGATCCCTCAGCTCTGACTGCACCCACAGTGGGAGAGTGGTTGCCCCATGTGGGCTGAATTCAGCAGACAGACCCCTGCTGGGCCTGTGAGTTGAAGCTTGCTAGGACTGAAACCTGAGAGCAAGGGCATAGTCCCTGATTCCAACAGAACCCTCAACCAGTGGCTTACAGGATGTGATCCAAGACCTGAGGGCTAAGGCATGGTCTCCTGTCTCCAATGGGTCTGGCTTACTGGGTGAGGATTGAGACCTGTGGGCAGAGTGCAGTGCCCTGACTCTAATAGAGCTTGCAAATAGAGGCTTGCTAGGCATTGGACTAAAACTGGCAAGCAGCAGCATGATCCCCTGATTCCAACTGGCCTGGCAAGCAGAGGCTAGCTGACTGTGGACTGAGATTGGAGGGCAGGGCCTGGTGTGCTCACTCCAACTGCGTCTGCAAACAGAGGCTTGCCAGGCAGTGGACTGAGACTGGCATGTGGGGGTATGGTCCCCTGACTCCAACTGGTCTGGCAAGCAGAGGCTAGCTGGGTGTGGACTGAGACTGGTGGGTGGGGGCATGGCCCCTGGCTCCAACTGGGACTGTGAGCACAGAAGCAGGCTACAGTGTGGACCGCATCTGGCAGGCAAGAGTGTGGATCCCTGGCTTCAGCTGTGCTGTTGGAGACCCTTGATTCCCTCTCTGTTGAGCAGGGTTTGCACTGCCTGAGGCAACTTATTTGGAACCTGCATCTGGGGCTGTCCACTCAGGGCTATTCTGCGATTGACCTTTGAAGTTCTGTAGTAGTAAAGAACTGAAGGGTGGGGGGCCAGAACTGGGTGCCACAGCTGTTTGTATCTCTTCACAGTCAAGATTTATACCTAATATTGTGGTTTCTTAGGATAGGGTATAAGGTGGTTGATATCAAAACAGAGCTAGCTTGCACTATCTCACCAATTAGGTCCTCTGAGTCTCTAGCCAAAACTCTGAAAAGGGCCTTTGTAAGGCTGTAGGAGATAAGCCACAATTATAAAGCCTAGCACTTTGGTAAGCGGCTATCTCTACTGCCTAGGAACCCCAATTCAATCTCACCCTACCTGTTCTAATAACCAAATGGTGGAAAATATACATGCTGCAGACCTGACTGAAGAATTCTGGCAACATGAATGACCAGAGTAGATCACCCCCCTCAAAGAATCACAAAGGAGATACAACTGAAGATGCCATGCATAGACAAATGGCAGCAATGTCAGAAGTTGAATTCAGAATATGGATTGCAAGTAAGATAAATAGAATGGAAGAAAAGATAGAAATTGAATTCCAAAGAGTAGTTCTAAAGTTGTCTCAAGAAATTAATGAATTCAAAGCCCAAGTCACCAAAGATATGGACATAATGGGAAAAGAGATAGCAGAGCTCAAGAAAACAAAAAAGTTAGAAGCTCCAAAATACAGTAGACTCCCTCAGTAATAGAGTTGACCAGACAGAAGAAAGGATCTCTGAAACTGAAGCCAAGGCGTTTGAATGTTCCTAAACACTCAAAGAGGCAGAAAAATGGAGAGCAAAAACTGATCATTCCATGAGAGAGTTATGGGATCTTTCCAAAAGATCAAACATTTGTCTTATATGAATTCCTGAAGAAGACAAGGATGGTCCTAAAGGTACAGATGATTTACTTCAAAAGATGTTGGAGGGGAATTTCCCAAGCATTGCAAGAGATACAGAACTTCAGATAGAAGACAGTTTCAGAACCCCAGCAAGACTCAATTCAAATAAAGCATCTCCTAGACACATTGTGATTAACTTTGCCAAAGTTAAGACAAAGGAGAAAATTCTGCAAGCAGCCAGAAGAGTGTCATCTACAAAGGAAGAACTATCAGAATGACTGCAGATCTCTCAGCTGAAACATTTCAAGCCAGGAGAAGATGGTCGGTCATTGTCCTTCAATCTCCTAAAACAAAACAACTTCTGGCCCAGGATTCTGTATCCAGCTAAACTGAGTTTCATTTGTGATAGAGAAATCAAATACTTTAATGACATAAACATGTTGAAGAAATTTGCCATAACTAAACTAGCTCTCCTGGATATTCTCAGACCCACCCTAAACAATGACCAGCTTAATGCTCTACCTCCAAAGTAAATTCACCCAGAAATTTTTGAACAAAACCCAAATTCCATAGTGGTGAAAGGATTAAAAATGCCAGTTGGACAACCCAAAATACAACCAGGCTTATCAATTCTCTCAATTAATGTGAATGGTTCAAAATGTCCTCTAAAGAGGCACAGGCTGGCTGACTGGATACACAAACTTAGACTGGATATCTGCTGCATACAAGAATCTCACCTTACCTTAAAGGATAAAAATAGATACAGGGTGAAGGGATGGACTTGTATAATACAGGCAAATGAAAACCAGAAAAAAGCAGGGGTTGCAATTTTAATAGAAGGTACAATTGGGTTTAAACCAACAAAGATAAAGAAAGATAAGGAAGGTCACTACATATTTGTCAAAGAAAACACCTAACATGAAGAGAATTCGATAATTAACATTTATGCACCTTACCAAAATGCTCCTCAATTCATAAAACAGACCCTAATGGATATGAACAACTTGATATCTTCTTGCACTGTAATAGTTGGAGACTTTAGCACCCCTTTGACGGTCTTAGATATATCCCCCAAGAAGAAACTAAACAAAGAAATATTAGACTTAAACCTGACCCTAGAACAAATGGACTTTACAGACCTCTATAGAACATTTCACCCTAATGAAACTGAATATACATTTTTCTCATTAGCCCATGGGTCATCCTCCAAAATAGATCATATCTTAGGACAGAAGTCTGACCTCAGAAAATTTAAAAGTATAGAAATTATTCTTTGTATCTTCTCAGACCACCATGGAATAAAAGTTGAACTAAATAGCAACAGGAATCTTCAAACTCTAACAAAATCATGGAAACTAAATAATCTTAGCCTGAACGATAGCTGGGTCAAAGATGAGATAAAAAAGGAAATCACCAAATTTGTGGGAAAAAATGATAACAAAGACAAATTATCAAAACCTGTGGGATACTGCAAAGATACTTATAAGAGGGGAATGTATAGCATTGGAAGCCTTCATCAAGAAAACAGAAAGAAAGAAAGCCAACAACTTAATAGATCATCTCAAGCAACTGGAAATGGAAGAACATTTCAACTTCAAATCCAGCAGAAGAAAAGAAATAACTAAAATTAGGGCAGAATTAAATGAAATTGAAAATAAAAGTATCATTCAGAAGATC
>NW_003852557.1:2646792-2649117 GCF_000181295.1 Otolemur garnettii | reverse complement strand
GGTGAGAATGCAAGCTAATATGACCTTTTTGGAAAGAAGTTTGGAGAACACTCAAGGAACTAAAAGTAGACCTACTATTTGATTCTCCAGTTCTTCTACTAGGTATATACCCTGATGATCAACAATTATTTTACAACAAAGACATTTGCACCAGGATGTTTATTGCATCCCAATTTGTAATAGCCAAGACATGGAAACAGCTCAAGTGCCTATCCACCTATGAATGGATTAACAAATTGTGGTATATGTACACCATGGAGTACTGTGCAGCCATAAAAAAGATGGAGATGTCACATCTTTTATGTTTACCTGGATGGAGCTAGAGCATATTCTTCTTAGGAAAGTATCTCAAAAATGAAAAAAAAAAATGTATCCAATGTACTCAATACTACTGTGAAATCAATATATGATCACCTACACACTCATACGAATGGCAAAACATAACTATAGTTCATAAAGTAGAAGAGATGAGGAAAGAGAGGGGAGGAGGGATATGGGAGGAGGGAGGGCATTTGGGGGGACCTCACCTAATGTGCATGATGCAATGGTACATTTCAAAACTATTAAGAAATCAGTATAATTGTGATGGATGTGTTATTTAGTTCAATGTAAGCATTTCACATTGTATATCAAAGCAGTACCCTGAACCTCATGAATGCATCAATGTACAAAGTTATGATTTAATTTAAAAAAATAGCACATTGGACACTTGTCACAGAGGTGAACTGTTTAAAATAACAGTTGCAAAATATTTTTCTCACAATTATGACATCTTGGAGGTTGAGGAAAGAAAAGGTTTATGTCTAAGAGTAGTGTAATGTAGAAGATATGGAATAAACATTTGTGGTATTTAGAACTTATGAGGAATTTTTATTTTTATTTTCAAATGTATTAAATGATGCTGAAGTTGTCTCAAAAGTTGGTTGACTCCAAGTAGACATTTTTAAGTCAATTCTTTTTGCTGGTTTTAGTGATAGATGATATTTTTTGTTAGGGATACCTTTAATTCCATTGTCTTTATCAATCCTCTAATCTTGCTCGATCGCATAGCTGCCTACTATCAAGGATTAGGTTTCAGTCAAATCAATACCTGCAACACCAAGCCCAGAGCCTGCCATGTAGAATATAAATAAATGAATTGGTAACTAGATCATTATATATGTGAGATAACATTAAGTACATGAACCCTCTGTAATCCTTTTTGTTTGTTTTCACTGAAGAAACTATAATCCAGTCTCATCTGGGAAAGGTGAGTTCCTCAGTAAAGGAATTAGTAGACATTATGTAATGGGCTTTCTAATTTTCAAAATAGGAATAAAACATTTCATTCCTCTATGTGAAGTATCCCAAGAATGGAAAAACAAATACCACACCACGTTTAGTAGTACCCACTACTAAACTAGAACTAATAAATATCCATGTCAATAAAAGTATATGAGTAGATGCTCAACATCCCTAATAATTAAGGAAATGGTTATGAAACCACAACTAGATATCTAGTATCTGTTAGGATGGCTATTCTCAAAAAATTAAGTAAAATATAATAACAAGGGCTGGTCAGGTTGTAAAGAAACTGCTATTCTTGTGCATTGATTGTGCGAATGAAAAATGATATGACAATTCCTAAAAAAAATTAAACACAAAATTAACAAATGATATGACAGTTCCGCCTCTGGGTATACTGTGTATACTCCAACTGATCAAAAATAAGAACTCAAAACAAATTTTTGCATACCCATGTTCATAGCAGCATTATACACAAGGGCCAAAAGGTAGCAGTAACCCGAGTGTCCATCTATCCGTAGATGACTGGATAAACAAAAGGTGGTATGTGCGTACATTAAAATATTATTCATCCTTTAAAAGGCAAGAAATTCTTATACATGTTTCAACCTGTATAAGCCTTGAAGATTTTGTGTCAATAAGTCAGCAACCAAAGGACAAATATTATATGATACTTCCTATATTGGGTGCATAGAATAGTCAAATCCATGAAGACAGGAAGGAGAATGGTGGTTTCCAGCAGCTGGGGGTTGAGAGGAATGGGGAGTTAATGTTTATTGGTTGTAGGGTTTCACTTGAAAAAAATGAAAAAGTTTAGAGGGTGGTAATGGTAGCACAACAATGTGAATTTATTTAACACCATAGAACTGTCTACTTAAAAATAGTTAAAATAGTGCATTTTATGTTTTATGTATTTTACCACAATTTATAAAAAAAAATCTGTGTGAAAATCTATGGAACCAGGCATGTTCCTTTTTCTGCCCCAAGTTTTATTTGAAATCAAATTTGGCTACTACTAATAAAATTTATTTCAGATGTCTT
>NW_003852557.1:2629338-2646506 GCF_000181295.1 Otolemur garnettii | reverse complement strand
GGCGCCGAGCCAATGTATTTTTTTTTTTTTTTGCTACTTTGAGTATACTTCTGTTTTTGATTTCTAAATATCATATCTTATATAATTTTTAATAGACCTTTTTAGCATTACTGTTATAAATTACATTATAAATTTAAAATAGGCACAAAATAATATTTATTATTTTACCAGAGTATGTGCAGAGTATCTATTATGTGAACCTGTAGTGCTAATTATATATTGTTAGTCATGGAAAACCTTTTTATATCATTGTGAGCAGATTTAATTTTACCTAAAGTTTTCCCAAATTTAGGAAATAATGACCATAAGAAAGAAAAAATAAAGCCGTCCTTGCTCTTCTTCTTCTAATAAAACCACAGGATTTATCCTTTCATCCTTTTTTAGTCAGTTGAATTTACACCATTCTTTTTACAATAAATAATATTGAGTCTTAATTTCTGTCATTTAACACTACGTCATAATTTTCTATCTTATAATCTCTAGAGCACAGAGTTTCACTCCGTTCGAGTATTTCTGTCATATGGCATTATCACGATTTTCTAATTCTGCCCTCAGTTTTATATAGTCAATTTGTTAGATATTATGTTAAATACTTAAGTCATGCATAAGACTTTTTCTTTATATTGAATTTCCTTCAGGTATTTTCATACGTGCAAGTATTTTGTCAATACCTGAAATGTTTCACTGGCCTCTGATTGTTATCAGATTTCCCTCTAAACGTGTTACCAAGTCAAGCATCTTAAACCATGTGTTGAAGATGGGATGGACATAGAATAAATAGAGTAGCTCAAGATGATGAAAAGTACTATGAGCTGGATCTGATACCAGGAAAACCCTTGCTGTTCACGTGTTTCTAATATAAAATTGTGTCATAGCAGGACAGAAGTCTTTTTATTGAAAGAGTACCTGAAGTCATTCTCTCATTACTGTTATTCTTCCTGGGAGGCTTGTGGGAATAAATCAGACGGGACTCTGCCTCTAAGGATGTACAGGTAAAATTATGATGTGCACAGTTAGCTATGCAGAAAGTGCTTGTAGCTATCAGGTGCAGGGGCATGTGGAAGAACTGAAGGAAGACTCATACCTTGATGTGCTTGCATTGCTAGTAATAATGATTTTATAAGCTTAAAACCAATATTCAAGTATTAGTTGTAAGTAGGCTAGGAATTGAATTAAGAAAATGATTGTAGAGGATGGGCAAAGGAAAAACAGAAAGAGAAGAGAAGTGGATTCAGAAGAATCCTAAGCCGGGCACAGCATGCTGCTGGGGGCCTGGCACCTTTTAAACTTAAGAAGCTGGCTTGCTGAAATTTGACCCCTCCACCAGCGTGACACAGAGGTCTCTAAGACTCTCTTGGATAGGCAGGGCTATTGGTTTTGAGAGAGGAAGTGTGTTTGTGAAGTTATATATGTAGAATGTTTCATATACAATTTGAAATGCTTACATCAAACTGGTTAGCATAGCCTTCACTGCACTTTCTTAATTATTGTGTTAAGATATTAATGTTCTACATGTAGTACATCTGACATGTGTCCTTGTATACTGCACCATAGGCATTGCACATTGTAACCCATAAATGCATTAATGTCACAGCTATCATTTAATTAAAAAAATGCATTTAGCTACAAAAAAAAAAAAGATGAAGGCAAAATAAAACATTTAGACAAACAAACAAAGATATGCAGAATGTTTAAACTTTGTTAAAAAAGGCAGGATTTGCTCCAGACCAGATAAGGAGACCAACTATCTCTTTGCTTCTGTCACCTGGGTCTGAGCAGAAGCTTCTGTCTGTCTGAGCAACAAGCGTCTTGGGTATTGTCACTTTCGTATTAGTGCCTGGTTTAATTGGAGTCTTTTCGGATGACCTGCTTTGGGACTGTTTTTCACCTTTCCATACTCTGTTTGCGTTAAAGATCATAAATACTTTAGAGCAATAAAAGTGAAAAGTAAAACACCAATTAACGTAGTTAAAGAAATAGTTTAGTTAGAAAAATGCAAGCATAGCAAGAACCCTATCAGAATTGTTTGTCCTTTCCCTCATGAAATTGATGATTAAAACAATGGTGTATGAAATAAAAACAGAGCTAGCCTGAGACGAGATGCTGCATGTGCGTTAAGCCTCACAAAGAGAGAAACGCAGTCTCTTGGCCCGGCTTAACTCTTCAAACTTACCTTTGTCTCTCACTGTCTCATTTTTTTCATCTTCTCCTTCGATTAAGCCACTAGGAGGGAACCCATAGCATTGTTGGAGCTGGTACCTGATAATAAGGACTGGGCTTAGAGGTTTGCATGGGATTCCTGAGGCAGAAATGCTGTCGTGAAGATGTAACCAGGGTGCCAGAACTAGAAGTGTGAGCCAAACGCTCTTGGGGGTTAAAGTTGTCCTTCATTTTCCAAGATTCAGAATCCTAGGAAGATAGGGAGATCATTCTCAAAGTCTGCCTTACTTTGAGAGAGTTTCACAGAGTTCCTATACCCTCCTCCCCCAAAGTGGCTATCTTCCACTGTGTCTCAGCCAGCCCTCTCATCTCTCGCTGAAGGACTCAGTGTTTGTTACTTTCCCAACTCATCTGGTGTTTCTTCTTCAGCCCATTGTCCTGATGGCTCTCACAAGGTTGGACTCAGGGGAGGGCTGGCTGCAAAGACTGTGTGATACCTAGTTAGACCACTAAGTAACTTTTACCACTAATGGGGAGGCTGAGGCTACCTCTCCTCTAACAAAGATAACATTCTACATGGGCCCTCAGAAGGGGTTGGATTGGACATTTGGAAATGGGCAAGGATTTCGGGCTGGCAGGACTGGAAAACACAATCAAACCAAGAAGGGGAGAAAGTCCACAGGAGGCCTGAAGGATTGTCAGTAGATGTCATGGGAGGTAGGAAAAGTGTAATTGAAAAAATGAGTTGGACCTCGTTTTAATAAACTAGGTTCTTAAATGCTAAAGAGTTTGTATTTTATGTAGGATGCAAATGCCTGCCTGACACTCTGGGGAGAGGAAAAAGGACATAATAGGGACTAAAGGAGACCCTGGAGGTGGGGAGATGGTGTATGAAGCTGGTACAGTCCTCTAGATTCCATCCTTAGACATGGGGAAGAGAGATCTCTTTCTCAGGTCCCACAGTTTCAAAGTTCACCTATCTCAAATGTAATAAAGAACCGGATGGTCAGACACTTACATGCATCTTTCACCATTGACGCACTGGGTCCCGTAAACGTGCATGTTAGTTCCTATGAAAAACACCTTTCAGACTTCAAGCCAACACTTCTCTTTTGCCTATGGCATCAAAATAAAAGTTGAAAAGTGACAGTTTTTCACCAGGTCCAATAATATTGCCAGAGATGATCACTGCTTTTTTGAATTTGAAGAGGATTTGAGCAGAAGTGCTTCTGTAAGAAAGAAGACAAGTGTGGCAACTTGTCAAATCCTCCCTCTCGTATTGCGTGAATGCTATAGATTCTGGTAAAAGCAAGTGTTGTTTTCCTGTAGTGCTGTCTACTTTGACACCCCTCTTTACGCTTTGATTCCAGAAATACATAAAACTCAATGTGGTAGTAGCAACAGCTTCACATGATACCTGAGCCACATTTTGTAGTGTTAAATACTTCAAATTACGTTTACATGTATACATCCGCAGGTCTTGATGTAACGTGTGATATGTGATGCTAATTAGAGCTGATTCTTGTTATCCCCAGTAATTTCTGAATTGCCTTGAACACTGAATTAGCCAATATTAACTGTGGCTTATAGATGAAATCTAGGGTAGGGTTCCCAAGAGCCTCTGTTGACAGAATTTTTTTGTTGTTGACCAATCAATAGAACCTTGTTTTATGTCTTTCTCTGATTAAAAATGCCTTATTTAATATATTTTCTTGGTTCATTAATGCTAAACTTATGGTCCAAAGCACTATAACTCATGGCTGAACAAAGCTTATCTATACATGTGCTTTTTTTTCTGATAGGAACAAAAAAAAAGGCACATCTTAGCCATCTTGTACTTAGATATAGTAGACCGCACTTCTGCCATATACTTGTTGGCAATTTTCAACAGCAAAATCACCAACTAAAAGCACAGAATGCAAAAAAATGCAGCAGTAAATAGATCAGACAAGGATTCTTGCTTACAAAGGCTTTAACAAGAAGGCAGAGCTTTGCCTTGTTTGATCTCAGGCAGGAATTCACGCTTCAGAAATCCCAATTTTTTTTTTTTTTATGGACAAGTCCAGGAATTATCACAAAAGGAATGTTGATTTTAGGATAACAAATACATATTAGTGTGTAAGAGACTCTGTGAGTATGGAATGCACAAATAATATGCATCTACTGTATTTATATGCACAGCTGGATAGATATTAAAGAATAGAACTATTAATCGGTTTTCTAAATTATTTAATGAGTTGGGTTTTTTTTAAATCAAGGGCACAAAGAATCAAGTTACACTGATTGCAGTTGTTAGGTAAAGTCTCTCTTGTAATTGGTTAGTTTTTTTTTAAGTAAATAAAAATTTTACCTTGATTTAGGTAACTTAAGATATTGGTATTTATTGGTGGTTTGTATTGTAATAGAATTCATACATGAAATATATATCTTTGAAGTAATTTATATTTTCACTATTAATCTTCATGAATTTGAGTATCTAGATAAAATTAACTTTTTAGAAGATGAATTTGAAAAATAACCTAATTTTTTTGATTTTCTACATTCGTTATAATGCACATTTTATAAATTTATTTATTTAGACCCTTTCACATTTAGAGCTTCATTCTTCCACGCTCTTCCAATCTTTGGGAAGTTTTGTGAACTTTAACTCATGCTTTAATAAAATATATTACATTGTGCTCAGTTTGAATATAGTTTCATTTTAATTTTTGTTATTTCTTATCTAACATGGAGAATATGTACAAGTTGAGATCAAGAGTAAAAGGAAAACAAACAAAATTTGGACTCAGAAAACAATTTTTTTTCTGAGAAAGTCTCACTCTGTTGTCTAGCCTAGAGTGCCATGGCATCAACCTAGCTCACAGCCACCTCAGACTCCTAGGTTCTGGCAATCCTTCTGCCCCAGCCTCCCAAGTAGGTGGACTACAGGTGCCCACCACAATGTCAGGCTGGTTTTTCAATTCTTAGTAGAGATGGGTTCTTGCTCTTGCTCGGGCTGGTCTAAAATTCCTGAGCTCAAGTGATCCTTCCACTTTGGCCTCCCATAGTCCTGGATTACAGGTGTGAGCCACCACACCTGGGTGGAAAAGAATTTTTAAAGAACTAAAGATAAATGTTTACAGCTGTTAGGGAGGGATATTAAATATATTATTTTGCTTAAGAATTTTATCCATAACTTTTAAGTAGATGTGGGGTGTGGGGGCCTTCATTTGTATTCTCGTTCTGTGGGTCTGCAGCTAGGAGAAGGGTGAGATAACGGTAAGGAGAGAAGCAACCTTCAGAATATCCACTGCTGACTGTCCCTCCCGTGTGTGCTGACTGCTGTTCCTGACACTTGTGTGGCAGAGTTGGGTAGGGTGGGGCGGGGTCCTTTGGTTGGAGCAGACAGAAATTAGCAAAGTCAACTTCAGCAAAGGAAGGCTTCAAAAAAAGTGGTGATATTGGAAGGGAGGTAAAGAAAAGAGTTGAGAAAAGCACCGATAACTATAGAAATGAGTTTCTATATAACTATCAAAATGAGTAACTTTAAATGCCTCATTACTGGGATTAAACAGAAGGCAATTTCAGAAGCTCTAGTCCAATTGCAAGAGTTTATTATTTATAATGCTTTGTTGAGATTAGGAGCTCAGTGACACAGAGCTTGTTTTTATCAAATGCTAATAAGTATTAATTGCTATTATCAGTAATACTGCTTTTCATAATGACACAGTGGGATACGTCTTTACCGCATCTGTTTAGGGTATTAGTAGACAGCATATAATGGTAAACAATTTTATGGAGAGACAAGAACGCATAAACCTTTCAAGTGAGCTATCACCATATGGATAGAAGTAAAACACTGTGAATACAACGTGGATTTTTCAGACAGATTTACCTGAGATCAGATCTTAAGAATGCCATTTATTAAACTGAGCCATGTATTCAACCTTCGCAAGGCTCTGTTTCTTCAGATGAAAAGAATGGGGATAATATCCTAATATTTTGCTGTGCTATGAGAATTCAATGATATACATAAAGCACTTGTTACAGGGCCAAGAACAGAGCATTCACTAGAGTGAGACTTTATTAATAGCAGTATTATTAATGTGTTAAAAGAAAAATCAGATCATGTCACCATTTTGCTCAAAGCTTCTGAGGGTGCCTCATCCCTCATGGAATAAAACCTCAAGTACTGACCATGCCCTAAGGAGGCTGTTTATACTCCAGCTGTCCCCTTTCCCTCTCCCTCAGCCCCTTATCTCTCTGAAGTCATTTACTGTCAGCTGCTGAGATTTCTCCCTCGGTCAGGTCTCCCTGTTCCTCAACAAGGTCAGACACGCTAGGCCAAGGCACCTGCGTTTGCAGTTTGTAGTTTGGAATACTCTTGTAGCGGTAGATGTATATCCACAGGTCAGCTCCCTACCTCCCTCAGGTATTTATGTCCTCTTCTCAATGAGGCCTTCCAAGACCATTGTACTTAAAAGTGCACTCCTCCTAAGAAGCCTGCATTCCTTTTGCCTGAATTATTTTTAATGCTGTTCATCATCCCTTCTACCACAACCCATCTCTTATGACATCCATTTTCTCCCTCTCCTCTTACTGGAAAATAAACTCCCTGTAGGGAAGGTATTTAGGTCATATTTGATGACTTCTGTGTCTGTAGTGCTAGAACACAGGCTGGCCCTTCCTACACCAGGCTTACCTTATAATGGTGATGGTAATAACAATAATAATGATAACGGCATTAACAAGAAAGAAATGCATAGTCAGTCTGAGCATCTACTAAGCTTGTTTCACAGAGTCCTTTAATTGCAAGTCTGATTTTGGGGGTGGTTAGTGATGTTGCTGAAAACCTAGTTAAAACAAAGTGGAAAAAACAGAAGAGGCAGCCAAGTGGAACGTTAGACCTGGTTATGCTGCCAGGTAACCACGTGCCACATACAGTCATCACTACCTCTCTGTCTCAGGTGCCTCATTGGAGAAGAAGATTAGAGACCAAGAGCTTTAGAGGACTTTCATTCGCTGGTGTAATATGATTTTGTTGTTTTAATGTCTTGCTTCTTTATTGGTAAAATTATGATATAATCATCCTTAAATTTTTTTGAAATAATAACCTCCCATTTGTATCATTTCTGCTTCTTAATCTCCCACCCCCAAATTTTTGTTTGCATTCTTACGGGAAATTATTTTACCTTAAAGGTTTTTGTGAAAACCCCACACTGTACCCCAGAAGTGCATTAATGTACATAGTTACCACTCAATAAAAAAAAAAAAGGTTTTAAATTCAGACATTGTGCAGAAAACTGTTCTCCATGTCCTCAACATTCATTTTCCAATTTCCCCCTATAGTAATAGAAGTTTTAAACTTGACACATAGCTGCCCAGATAGATAAGGAATACATTTCCCACTGTTATTTGCTGGTAGTCATGGCCACATGGCTGGGTCTACATCCTGGCCAGTGAAATGTTAGTGAAGGGGATTTGTGCCACTTCTGGGATTTGTGGGTTTGAGAGGGAGGTGCTCCTGTTGGTGTGATAGCTAGGTGCTTTTGACTACGTAGATAAGAATAACACCCTAAAGATGACCAAGCAAGGATCCTGATCCTCAGGAGTCTGGGGCTATTCTAACCACGCTGGGATGCCTTTTAAGATAGTTAGATTTAAGAGAAAAATTGACTATGTCTTGATAAAGCAGTATGTTTTTAGTCTTTTGTTACAGTAGTACAACAATCTACCCTAACGGATACAATGGAACACAGATTTTATAGCATTTGGGTTCTGAATTGTGTTGTTGAGAGCAGTGCCACTATTAAAATAATGTACTGCATTTATTGAGCCATCCTACATGCTAGAAATTATCCCAGGCAATGATCATCTATAACCTTCATAGTAATTCTGTAAATTAGGTATTATCCTGAATTTATAGGTGAAGAAGCCGATGCTTTGAGAAGTTACGCAGCTAGTCCCAGTTTGCCTTGTTAGCTAAGAAACTCACAAATCGGTTTAGCATTTCCACAGTGTTTCTAGTTACAGAGACCCTCACACTGACTGCCCTAAAAGAAGTAATGATGGAGCTCAGAACTATAGAATGGGAGAGATTTATTCTGTGAGCAAGTAAGGGAACAGTATTGTGGGCAGGAACTGCATGTGCAAAAGATACCATTGCAGAAGTGAGCATGGGAAGAGTGAGGGATCAAGAAAAGAGTCATTGATTCCAAATCTTTGGGATAAATTCCTAAAAATGGAAGTGCCAGACCATATGATAGTTCTATTTTTAACTTTTTGAGGAATCTTCATACTGTTTTCTGTAACAGTGGCACCATTTTGCATTTTCATCAGCAGTGCACGTGAATTCTGATTTCTCCAAATTCTCACCAACACTTATTTTTTTAATAATAGATACCTAAAAGGTGTGAAGTGATAATATTATATGCTGACTTCCATTTCCCTGACGAGCAGTGAGGCTGAGAATTTATTCATATACCCGCTGACCACTTGTATGTCTCCTTTGGTGAAATATCTATTCAAGTCCATAGCTATTTTTAATTGGAATATTAGGGCTTTTTTTCTTTTTACTGGATTGTAGGAGTTCTGCATCTATTTTGAAATTTAACTCCTTATCAAATACATGGGTTTCACATTTTTCCTCCCATCCTGCAGGTTGCCATTTCACTCTGTGTATTGTTTTCTTAGCTGTATACAGCTTTTTATTTCGATGTAATCCCACTTGTTTATTTTTGCCTTTGTTGTCTGTGATTTTAAAATCAGAATCTTGAAGAGTTTTTCTCATTCCCATATTGACTGCACCATTGTTTATAATAACTAAGTTGCGGAAATAGCCTTAATGTCCACTGGGAAAACATGGATAAAGAAAATACAAGTGTGTGTATATGGAGGAAATTATGCTCAGGGAAATAAGGCAGGCACAAAAGGATAAATAAAGGGTGATATGAAGCATCTAAAATAGTCAAATAGCAGAGAGAGAATGGTGTTTGTCAGGGCCAGGGAAAAGGAGGAAATGGGATGTTACTAATCAAAGGGTATAAAGTTTCAGTTTTTCTGGATCAATAGGTTCTAGAGATCTTTTGTACAACATTGTACCAATAGTCAACAATGCTGCACTATATATTTAAAAATCCGTTAAGAGGGTAGATCTTATGTTAAGTGTTCTTACCAGAATATAATTTTCTTTTCTTTTCTTTTCGATGGAGTCTCACTCTTTTACCCTGGCATCATCATAGCTCACAGCAACCTCAAACTCTTGGGCTCAAGTAATCCTCTTGTCTCAGCCTTCTGAGTAGCTAGGACTACAGGCACCCATCTCAATGCCCATCCAGTTTCTCTGTATTTTTAGTAGAGATGGGGTCTCGTTTTTGCTCAGGTTGATCTTGAACTCCAGAGTCCTGGGATTATAGGCCTCAGTGACCGCACACAGTCCACAGTATTTTTTTTTTTTTAAAGAGTTTACTGTGGCCAGACTAGTGTGAGAAATATTGGAATGGAAGCGGAGAATGGAGAAGTAAAGACCTGTCTCTATAGAGTCCTAAATGATACATTAAAGAAATGTATCTTTGATACTTAAAAGCATTTAAGAAATGAGTGGCATGCTTTGATTTGTATATTAAAATAAACACTTTGGTATAAGAGGAAGGGAATAGATTTTAGGAGAAAAGAGTGTGATTACAAGGCTTAATGAAATAAGATAATATGATTTTAAAAGGTATGATGGTATCTTAGATTAACACATTCACAGTGGATGTGAAGAAAAGTGGAGAGATAAAAAATATTCAGGAAGCAAATTGAGACAATTTGAGTATGATAGGAGAAACTCCTAGAGTCTCCATAGATTTGTTCATTGAAGCATCTTGCTACAATCTCCAAACATTTACAACATAAATAACAAGCAATTCTGAAGATGGGGATATAGGTGCAAAAACAGGTGGTCTGCATACTCAAACCGAACCACTAATTCTGACCCTTCCTTCATGCCACTTCCTTAAAGCCAAAGGAGGAAGGAAAGATTCCTAAAAGTGTTTGCATTTGAACTGAGCTTTGAAGAATGCAGAAGTTCCTTATGAGGCAGGGAAAACAGAGTTTTGTCTACTAAATGTCCCTTCTCTCAGAAGCCCATCGTGCCTGTCATTCTCTCTACACCATTCTTTGACTGTTCTTTGCTCGCCATACTTAGTATCCTACAGACCTCCTACTTTAGCCACCACTGATTATATCCAGGAGTCTGACATAAAGGCTGCTAATAATTGCTCTGCTCTAATGTTTGCCCAACAGCATACAAATTGGGCAGATGCCACCTCTCTGTCTATATCTTCATGAAGACTGGCTTTAGCAATCAGAGTAACTCAATAAATGAGTCACTAGTGGCAGATGGGAAAAATAGCTCAATCATTTTAATGATGGAGCTTGAGGGTGAATAGCAGGGGATTCCTGTTTTTAGGAACTGCTGATATAGCCAGAATTTAAGAATAAGTACCAGATAATATACCATTTCTCCATATAGACTGGTGATGTAGTATTTCAAAATTTTTCCCACTTTCCTTGATTTTCTGATCTCTTTATACCTTTATTTCTTGCAACAAAGTGGCCTAATTGATTCTAAATATACAGATGATATACCATTTTAATATTTCACCTGTTTATCACAAAGTGAAATATATCTGAGGCTTTAAAATTGCAAAAAATACTTTGCAAATAACGATGCTTTTATTAAGTAGAAACAATTTAATATTTTAAAGCACAATACATAAATATATTATAATATAACCATGTCATAAAGTTCAGAAACAATTTATAAGTGTGAAAATGCTGAAATTTCATTTTTTTCCCCTAAGGATCCTTTGGATACATAGGTTCAGAAGCTTAACTGATGGCAGAAATAATCTGTACTCTCTGATCTTTTTAATGTCTTGATGCTGTGTATTTCAATGAGAAGATCTACCTTTTCCAAATCGATATTCAAATATCTTCCTAGCTATTTTAAAGAGGTCAACTTTTAAAATAATTTTTACATGTAATTAATCCTTTATGATGGACATTTTCTTCCAAATCAAGACTAAATATTTATGGTTTTACCAGAAGTTACCAATATCTATTTGCAGATAGAAGAAAAATCTACAAATTATAATAATGAAAAGTTTCATATCATGAGTATTAGTCGGAAGTTATTTCCTATATTTGATTTCTTGATTGAACAGTTGTTTCACCAAGTTATACTGAAATAATCACCAACTCCAATGATCTTCTGAGTCCTGCAAAATACTGAGATTTACTGTGACTGAGAACAAAGAATAGATCTCAGAATCTTACCACGGTGTCATACAAAGTCGGCATCAAATTAAAATACTAGAAGTTAGGTTTAAAAATCTCAGCCTGTAGCAGTCTCTGCCAATTGGTTTTGTGTAAGTAGGTAATAATTTTAGATCTGTGTTTTACCCATGTTTTCTTTCACTTAGAGAATGACATGTAAAAATCATGGAGAGGAACTCCCATAATATCAAGAATTTCCGTTTGGAGTTTTCAAAAGTTTCTGGTAACTAGAATTGCTTTTTATGCATTATTTATATTTTCTCACATGTTTTTAGTATTTTTCTTTATTAAATGCATCCATATAAATGGCTGAAGACTTCAATACTATAGTTTGATACTATGAAACTTATGAAAAGACTAATGCTCTCCTGCTCGGTCCCTCGTGTGCCCCTTTTCTACCTTCTCCCCAGCAAACACTTTCCTTTTTTTAACTATTATTTTTGATATTTATGTTTTCTAAATAACATATTTATATTAACATTTTCTGATATTTTTCAATTAAAGACAATGTCTCTTGCCATTCTTCTATGACAACAAGGAAGGTTTCAATATACACATAAAAACTGTATCCACTCTGGCCCATACAGAGGCATCTCCATTCCTCCAGTGTAGTCCTATGACAGTTTCTGGTTTAATCAATAGTCACGTCATATACACAGTTGTGTCACACTGTGCATTAAGATTAGTTTTTTTTTTCTATAAATCTTTTTGTTTTCCCTTAACAGTTGTCTTTTTTATAGCTTAGTTTCCATGTATCGACCATTAATTTGCCTCTTAAATTCTTTACCAACAGTGTAAAATTTATATCAACACAGACAAACACATAGTTGTGCTATTAATTCTACTGGTGTTTTATTTGGGGGAGAGGGGGAGCTATTGTTCCTGGAGTTCTCTACCCATTTGCCTCACACTTGATAGATTACCTCTTCTCAGATCTTCTTGCTTTCGTCTGCATCATGGAATGTGTCTTCACTTCTCATTTATGCAAAGTAGAAACCTTGACCCTTCCCCAACATCACACACAAAGATAAACTCAAAATGGATCCTGGACTCACATCGAAGCATTGACACTGTAAAACTTCTAAAATATAACCTAGAAAAGAATAGTGAATTTGGGGTTGACAAAGAGGTTTTAAGAGAGTGTTAAAAGCACAGAGTATGGACAAGAAAAAGATAAATTAAAACTCACCAATTTTTTTAAAAAATGATTCAAAAGATACAATTAAGAGAAGTAAAATGCAAACCACCAACTGGGAGAAAGAATTGGCAAAATCTATGTTCAACAGATGAGTATAAAGAATATATAAGGAAAAGGAACTCTTACTACTAGATAACATGCGGACTAATCAATTAAAAGTGGAGAGACACAAAAGATTTAGATAGACACACTGCCAATGAAGTTATATGATTAACATAACAAAAGTTGTTCAACATTATTTGTCATTAAAGAAATTTCAACTAATACTACAATAAGATACTACTTTGTGCCAGTTATTAATTTATTGTTTTACAGCTCTCAATTTGCCCTTTGGTACCAGATGTGATATTGGGCTGGATTCCTTAATCATCCGTCCTTTACAGTGCCCACAGTGCTAAACGTTCTTAGTACAGGGCTCTTGCAATACACTGCAGGAAGAAGGAGGCATCTCTTGCTCATTCTGTCTACTGCTGGTGCAGATGTGTGGACATTCTGCAGACCCAGGCCCATGTCCAGACTTTATGATCTCTCAACACATCTAGAAATGCATATTAAAATCAGGAATAAGGACAAGGCATCTGAGACATCTATTGGGGTCTGGGAGGGCATGACCAAGAAGAGCCAGGACTAGGATAAAAATTAGTAACTTCTAGAGGAATGAATGAGAGGAAATGAATCTCAGAAATTAGTGGCTATAAGGGATGTTTGTTCCTAACTTACTGTGTTTTAGGTTTATGACTATTTTAGTCAAGGCAAACTAGACATTGTTTGTCAAACAAAACAGTTCAACTAACTCAGATTCTTGCATTTAGGATATGGAGGAAAGTGTATTTGACACTAGATATAGTAAATTCTGAAATCTGCCAACACTACAAAAGCATTTAACAAACTGTATTTTGTAGAACATGTCTGTGCTCAATGACAATAGTTATTACGTTGGGAGAGAGCTTGAGGAGGAGAGGTCTCATCCGCAATTAAGTGTGGGAAATGCTGATAAAACAGTTTTATTGCAGTATTTTTTGGAATATAGTGGTTGTTGCAGAGGACATACACAACATATGCCAGATGTATTTCAACCTCAAAAATGTTTTTCTTAAAGGAACATCTTTTAGGATTGGTGTTCTGTGGAACACAATTTGGAAAGTATTACAACTCGTAACCTATGATGATGGCATTATTGCTCAATTCTCCTTTGTGCTTTACAGGCATAGCACTAAGTTCTCAAAGCAGCTTCAATAAGAGAGCCACCATTTACTTATTCTGAGCTTGGGGAATATAAATTCTTTCGCTTCGATGTGATTTTATAACACTCCAGCTTAATAAAGAGGGAGGAGAATCAGGTTAATATTTCCTTGGAAAAGAAAATCTAGATGGCTGACGATTACTTGAGCTTGTGCTAATTACTACCTCTTGTGAAGCCTTCCTAGATACTTAATAAAACATACACTGAATCCTGTAGCTCCTTCCACTGTATTGTGGCTTTATCTTTGACACTCTCAGCGACTTCTAAGGATTTGCAGGTTTCCTCCACTGCCACTATTTTTTGTGAAAACACATCCACTTCTCCAGGCTCTTCTAAAGGTTCTCCCCAGTAGTTACTTCAGCTGGGTTTTCTATTTTCCTCTCAGTAGTTTTCAAGTGCTTAGTGATATATAGTCTTAAACTTTTAAAATCCCTTTCAAGAAGAAATAGGTTTCAAGAGAGTTTGTAGCCCATTGAAGAGTGGTGAGAAACAGTTCTAGAGAACATAAACTACACCCAATATAGAAGGTGATGATAACACTTTAGCAATCTTGTGTTTTTTAAAATATAAACACATTGGAAGCAATTCAAAAAGCAGAAAAGAAGGCCTATAATTTCACTGCTCTGATTCAATACTGATTAAGTGTCTAGTAATTTTTTCTCCACTCATTTTCACCTTTATTATTCACTGAATTTTCCTGCAGTATTGCACTCTATTTCACTTGAGTACATAAACACTTTTTTTCATGATGTTTCCTACTTTCCATGACCAGAACGTTAATGTCAGAAGAATATTCCAGTGGTTTATTTAATTATTCCCCTTAGGAAGCATATTTGGACCATTTTCTATTTTTTCTCTGTAAATACTTCCATAATATACATATGGCACACAGAGATTTTCATGGTATTTTGAACTCTTTGTGCTAGTTTCTGTTAAGTAGGGTTGCTGGGTCCATGGACATGAACACTTTTCTAGCTTATTATCAAACTGTTAAGAGATTCTCTCAATTTACAGTGCTACCAAAATCAGTCATATTAGAGCAATCTTGCTATTTAGGCATTTCTCAAAGATACTAGTTTATTCAATCTTTATTTCCATTTTTTATCAATATGCAGAATACCAATAATACAAACAATTAGTTAACATATATTTTGAATATGTGTTATATATTGTCTATGTACAATAAATTAAGCTAGAGAAAAGAAAATGTTAATAAGAAAACCATGAGGATTAGAATACATAGTATACACTATTCATAAAGTGGAAGTTGATCATCATAAAAGTATTTACCCTCATCGTCTTTGCCTTGAGCAGGCCAACGGGAAGGAGGTAGAGGAAGGATTGATCTTGCTTTCTCAGGAGTGGCAAAGGGGGAAAAAATTCCATATGTAAGTGGACCCTCACAGTTCAAACCATATTGTTTGTGGGTGAATTGTACATTTAAAATCAAAACATTCAATCGCTACTTCTTACATACTCTTCTACGTGTTGGGGAATTAAAATATGAAGTGTGGTAGAAATGCAATGGGGTTCCTGCCCAGTCCATATTGATTCTGAACTGCTGTGGTTCTTTAAGGCAACATTTATTTAGTACACCGGTTCTCTCCTTCCCAGTGGTAGCTCTGGGAATACACCACTACCTGGCCCAGATTCCCTCTTTTAGGGCCTTAACTCAAAGGCTCAGAAGCTTTGAGTCAGTCACGTTTTCCCTGAAGGTATAAGTATATGAAGATTCCAGAACTGAACTACTATTTTGGAGGTCCTCATATGCTGATGAGCAGCAGAGAGAGGGTTGGTACAAATTAATGGAACAAATTAATGAAATTTGTTCTTTTCTGGTACAAATTAGTGAAATGTATTCTTTCCTGTTGTACAAATCAATGAAATGTATTCTTTCCTATGGTAGTTGTTATATCATGATCAATGTGTTCTCCAGGAAACAATTATGTTTGGAAGCTAAAGGAAAGTTGGATGATGTACAAAAAAAAAGGCATGTTTTTTTTTTTTTGCCTTCAAATAGCTTACAGTATAATAAAGGTAGCGATTTTATGCATCTTAATAGCATTTATCACTTACATCTCTAGGAATTTCATATCTTTCTTTGAATAGCTTTTTTTTTCAAGAAGTGACAATCTACCATAGTTATGATTTATAAGACATATACTTGATTTAATACTACTTATGTCTTAGCATTTGATGTTAATGGGTTTCCACTTTCCTCCTTGGTAACTAGGCACCATTGTAGTCATGCTTTTTATTATGTTTTAATCTTGGAAGTAATTGTTCAAACGCCCTCTCCCCCTCCCTGAGAAATACTGACTAAATCTTAGTTAAGTACTTACCTCATCTTGAATGTATACTCAATCCAGAAGAAGCTAAGCTTGTAGAGAAGCCCACATTTCGATAAGTTCTCCAAATTTCTAGCTGAGTCCTAACTTTCCAAGCTTTAAGATCTGTGAATAAATACAGTTTCATGAAAATACAACTCTGGTGAAAAGTGCCAGCCCTCATCCAGGGTGAGAGAGGATGGCACTTTAAGCCAAGAGCCTATTTCCTCTCCAAATCTCTCCGTGCTTTATTCCTTTAACTGCCGATGCAGCCTCCTTCTCCGTGTTTCTTTCTCCACTTAATCTCTATTCCACCTCTGGGCCATCACTTTGAAATATACAGTACCCAGAAAAAAAGGGCCTCAAGAGAAGATATGATTCCTTAACATATTTTATGGGTGAACCTACTGGAGGAAGAAATAAAATGTGTTAAAAGCCCAAGATTTAATGAAAACGGGAACAAATCATAGTGGAATGCTGTTTCAGGTGTGAGCTACAAGCACATTCAGAAACACTGAAGGTGAGTTTGCTTTATATTCCTAATGTCTTGAGCACAGTGTGATTTAAAATGGTCATTAAAGATTTTGCAAAATGTGCAAAATTAACGGGCAATGATTTGCCTTTTGAGGCTCTTTTTCTCACTGTCCCCTTCCTTCTTGCCTTACTTTCCCCATCCTGCCTGTTAGCCTGCATTCAAAAACAGCAAAGTCGACTAATTTGACCTTGTGACGATGAAGTTTAACTTTGTAATAAAAACCACGTGCCCAAGTGGAAAGAGACAAGCACTTTAAAGTCATTTTTAAAAAGAGACAGCGAGCTTCAGATCCTAGCTGTGTCACATGTTGTTTCTCCACATACAAATTTGTCTGGTTCTTCTGGTTTTTGGAGATAAGTAAGTAAGGAACCTGCTTGTTTGTCTGCAGTTATTGTGAGGTTTACA
>NW_003852557.1:2625451-2626993 GCF_000181295.1 Otolemur garnettii | reverse complement strand
CTTAGTGTGTTTAGGCATGTAAACCAAAAAGTTTTTTCCCCCCAAAATACAACTCACCTTTAGTGCCTTTGGATTAACATTGAAAATACTTAATAATCTCCATTTTCTCAAGAGCTTAATTTTCTCTGAGTTACTCTCTTTTGGACTAAACAATGTTTTTGTTTGTTTGTTTGTTTGTTTTTACTCAGGAAAAGACAAAAAAAGGTGGTGGAGACTTAGAAAGAAAGGAAAATATCTTTTAAGATATGTCAACCATTAGAACAATAAGAAATTTAAATATTGATCCTGAATTTCCCTACCAAGGTAAAACAAAATGTTGAAACAAATAGAATAGTTAGTAAATTTGAAGAACTGCCCTAGTGTCATAAAATTAGTACCATAAGGCTATGAATCTCTTCTACTGTTGGTACACCACTGCAAACTTCATGATAGCAATTTCGGAAAGGCCAGAGCCTGGTAGCTGTTGTGTAGTCATGAGGGTTGACTACACATGAAAATCTACTTTGCCAACCTTGATCTGCTTCTGGTCTAGCACCGGTGTAGTACTGAAAAGGAAACTTTGAAGTACACACTCAATATTTGGAATCTGTGCAATTTCCAGAACATTCTACTGAAGCAGGACTTTATGTAAACCTCTGCTGACTTTAGAGATTCTACTGAGAAACAAAGTTCTTACTTCTTTTGATGATTCTTTTAAATATACACATATAGTCTCATAAAAAGTGACCTTTTCTTGATTGTAATAGAAAACAGTTATATTCCCTCCCCCCCCCCACCCCGGGAACTTTCAAAGAGTTACAAGGACCCCAGAGAGTATGCAGGTAAACATTTATTTATATCATGCTTATTTATTTTTTCCTAAGTGAAATAATGCTATGTATGTGAAAAGCAGTACAAAACTCTCAAAGCATTTCCTAATGCTAAAATATCATATTTTTTTAATGCTGTTCTCCAGGCAAACCGACAGTTTACTATTTTATCTATTTGACAAATGAATAAAACTAAGGATTGAAAAGGATGGATTAACTTGCCTTATACCACAACAGGAATAATAATAATATTCTGTGACATTCTTGGTGCTTTGCAACATGCTTTCTCTCAGTATTTAATTATCAGTGTTAATCTTTTTAGGTAGATATTTTAAAAAATAATGATTTTTGTGTCCTCCCATGAGGACTTGGTTTACCTTTCTAGACATACCATTCTCCATCTTCCATTCCCCCTTGCTAACCTCAGCCATATCCACACTTAACTAGGGACTACTTGAGAATTTATAGTCCTCACACCTGTGTTTTTCTGGCTTCGGCTCCCTCCACTCCAGAATAGGTAATCATCTCAATGATGTTTTCATGAGGACTCTTTGTAGAATTGCATCTTCCTATCCATTCTTCTTTCTTGCTTTCTTTTCTTCTTACCTCTGACATGTACTCAATTTTACTTAGCAGTTTGTTTATTTATCATTGCAGAAGCTAAGCTCCTTGAGGAAAGACATCTTTCTGACTTTTTTCTACCGCCTTATCCTCCATGCTTTCAGTTTCACAT
>NW_003852557.1:2623863-2625065 GCF_000181295.1 Otolemur garnettii | reverse complement strand
CTACTCATCAGATTTGTTCCATAAAAGTATAGGGTTGGAATTTAGACATTAACCTATACCACAGTGTCTCTACAGAGGTTAGGCTTACTGGTATGGGAATAAGAGAGGTAGAGTGGGGCAAAATTGTTGGGATGCAGGATATGATAGAAAAAACAGGAATGGACTTTGAAAAAGAAACTTTGCGATATTACCTGATCATCACCACAGGAAGCTTTGGTGGGAGGAGTTGAAAAAGGGAATGCAGGGGAACCAATAATTTCCCTTTTCCTTTTTTTTAAGTAAAATTACATTTGATAAGCACCTATCTTACATTGACTTTTTTTTAGCATCTAGCTGTAATTTGAAGGATATGAATTGTGACTTAAAAGAATGAAAGTAAACCATACCTTTCCCTTGTTCTGGCCAAGGGTATGTTTCACTTACTTATAAAAATTATAGTATATTTAATTACATGTATTTTCACTAATTGTTCTAAATTGCCCTAATAGAAGAATAAAATCCCTCACAACACAGTGCAGACATACCAATATCACAGTCTCAAGGAGAACCCTGAGGTTCTTGGAAAAATCCATCGACCAGCTCTTACTTAGTAAATGAGTGTTTACTTAGTTCACCAAAGATGTCTAAACAAAAAGAAGACAGTTTTAAGGTAATCTTGCACCATTAGCCTGCATATTACCCTTTTTCACCAGTAAAATCTAGTTTATTTTATACAATTTCAAATTATGTTTTAGAGACACAAAAATGGACAGGGTCCAGAAACCAGCCAAAAACTAGTGAGAATTAGATGTCTACTTTAATGAGATGTGAAGGGATTATTCATTCTCCTTGATTGCTTATCTTAATATTTGATCTTGGGATGACCCCAGCTTGGATACGTAATGTGCAAGTTTTGAGCTATTGTGAATTAAGACTGGGTCAACCTCATGCTCCCCAGGACAGAGTACTCATCATTGTAAGAATGACACCCTAAGACCTGGACTTCAGAATATTTTTCTAGAATGAAACAGAAGTGCTTTAAAAGTTGATCGTCTTCAACTGCATTTCTGGTCTTTGCTCTTTGCTTCTTTATCACCTACCTAATTTTGGATTCAAGCTTGCTTTTCTTTCTTTCCAGCTTTTCCAGGTTTTGTGGTCAAAATTTCAATGTCCTTACTTCTTCAGATCTCTCTCGTGGCATCAGCTTTAGCCATTATCTGTGA
>NW_003852557.1:2616123-2623363 GCF_000181295.1 Otolemur garnettii | reverse complement strand
CAAAATTTCATATGTTTATCTCTTGGTCTCCAATAAGCTTTTATCACTTTTCCCCAGTGTTGTCAAGGAAGTGAAATCATTCCTCAATTACTGAAAAGAAGGATTTTATTTTTTTTTTCACTCCCAGATTTGTTACCTTATAGCTGAACTACTGAATGCTGCTGCCACCAAAGGATTAATTTTTCATGCCTGACAATTTGGCAGATAATGTTATTTCTTTATAACAAGTAAAAGGTGGCTTGTTACGGGCTCAGACCTTCACCACCAGCCAGTCATTCTCATGTGAAATGGGAGTATTGTGTGCTAGGAAGACCAGGAAACAGCCACACCAATGCCTCTGTGGGTCCAACAAGGGGATCCACCATTTTCTGTTCATTTCATTAGAGAATGACAGCTCTCTGATGAGGGCCAGAATCCAGTGACCTTCTTCCTCGATGCTATCAATCATGTGCACTGGAGTTAGGTGGCAATTCCATTCCACAGGCGTGGTGAGCTGTCTGCTAATGGATTTTGGCACCATGTGTATCCACCAGAGTCACTGAACATGACAAAGCATCTGAGCTGTGTGACTTCAAGGGAAAAAGCTACCCATGTGTATACCCATGTTTTTCTTCCCTCAACTGCAAGGAGTTTGCTAATTTCCTAAGCATAAAGCAAGTTTAATTAAAGCCAGTGGAGCAGGGGGACGCCACAGTTAAATGCATTTTTATGTGGCACACATCATTGGAGCCAGGCAAAATATGAAATGTGATAATATCAGCTTTGTTTGGTAAACAGTCTCACTCACTGCAGGCACTTCCCTCAGTCCCAGGGGTACTTTAAGGTATTTACTGAACGGTGTGCCAGCTCTTCTTCCTCTTTGTAGTCCTGGCTCTTTCTGATGTAGTAACAACCACACTCAGCTTTCAGCAAGCATAAGGCACAAGCAAAATGACAGGGAAAGTGCCTCTGTACTTGCCTTTGGCAGGACTCTGGGCTATGCCTGTTCCAGCAGCTCCTTCTCTCAGCTCCAGTACAGAGGTGGTTCTGAGACTTGATTCAGGATTCTCACATAGGCTCTAGTGCCTGGGCAACAGTGTCCTCCTATTTGCAAAGAAATAATTTTTTTTTTAACTTTTTACTAGTACTTATCTACTTGGAGACAAGTTTTTTTTTTCATTGCTATTGTTTTGTCTTTTTTTTTTTTTGAGACAGAGCCTCAGGCTATCCCCCTGGGTAGAGTGCTGTGGCATCACAGCTCACAGCAACCTCCAACTCTTGGGCTCAAGCGAGTCTCCTGCCTCAGCCTCTCAAGTAGCTGGGATCACAGGCGCCCGCCACAACACCCGGCTATTTTGTTGTTTTGTTTTTTTAAGGTTAGAACTTCATAAAATTAATTTCTGCTTACTTTTATAGAATTCCTTAGAAAATGGGTGTGAAAAGTGGAAATGTAATAATGGAAGTTTCCACCTATCAGTCTAGTTTACAGTATAAATTTCATACATTTCTACCATGAAACACATTTTCTGTTTACCTATGCCATCATGTTTCTAGGCAAATTCAGACATTTTATTAATAACTTATTTTTCACTGGGTTTGGAAATAAGTAGATTTTGCACATCTAAGTCATATTTAGAAACATACTAACTCAGACATTGATGAATTAAATTTTCAACAAATATTTGCTGAGTGCTGGCTATGTGCCAGTTTACCATGATAGACTATTGAGATTCGGGAGTTAAAAAATCTCCTCTAGAGTTTATATTCTAATTGGGGAAATAGACAATAAACAGCATAAGTATTATTCAGGGAAATAAATGGGGTGATGTGATAGGTGCTGGGCACAATGGGTACAATTTTAAATATGTTGAGCAAACAAATTCTTGTGAGATGATACACTCTTAAAGCCTCAATAAGGTGAGGAAGAACAGAGCCATGGAGATATCTGGAGGAAGTACTGTCCATGTAGACAGAAACATATACTTGTGGCCCTGAGGAGGGACACACCAGCCAGGCTTGAGCTCTGAGATCTGTGTAGAGCCCAGTGGGGGCTCTAGTGAAGGTTATGGGCCGAATTGTGTACCTCCAAAATTTCATATGTTTATCTCTTGGTCTCCAATATTTCACAATGCCAGTACATATGGAAATAAGGTTTTTAAAGAGGTAATTTAAGGTGGTAATTAAGTTAAAATGAGTTTTTTGGGGAGAACCCCATTCCTGCTACTTATAAAAGCAAAGAAAATTTTGGTGTAGACTTGTACAGAGGAAAGACCATGTGATGACCCCCAGAGGAAGTGGACCATCTACAAGCCATGGAGAAAGCCTCAGAAGAGGCCAACCTCCTAACACCTTGGATATGGACTTGTAGCCCACAGAGCTGTAAGAAAATTCATTTCTCTTGTTTAAGCCACCCAGTCTCTGGGACTTTGTTATGGAAGCCCTAGGAAACTAGAAAAATTAATGAAGGATTATGTAGTAGGAAATGAGGTCCAAGAGCTAAGAGGGCAGGGCTCAGACAGGCTTGTGGGCTATTACTATCAGGAGTTTGGCTTTTACTCTGATTAAAATGAAGAGCTTCTGGGCTGATTTTGACAGAGTGGTATCATGATTTCGCTTTGATCATAAAATGCTCTCAGTAGCTAATGCATTATAAATAGACTACATAGAGCACAGGAGTGGATGCAGAGAAACCATTTAGAAACCTCAGTGATATAATTGAAAGATGGCGGAATCTTGGATCAGCGGGTGGTAGGGAACGCAATAAGACGTGGTCATGTTCTGAATCTATGTTGAAGGCAGAGCTGATAGGATTTGCTGGCAGACTGGATGAAGAGCGTTGAGAGAAAAGAGTCTGTCATTCAAGGGGGTCAGTGACACACATTACGATGCCACATGGCACAGATGCAACACAGAGCTTGTGGGAGATGATCTGACAAGCAGAGAATTAGCAGAGCACTTGCTCTCCTTTGAACTCACGTCATTTCACAACCCAGCACAGGCCAAGCATAGCTGCCCTGTGTGTACTGAGCAGGAAGGGTCTGTCTTAGCCAACAGGCTGGACAGTTGTCTAAAGCAGAGCTCTGAAAGAGAGAAGGGGCTTCAGCCCTGCAATTATTCTGATTGTGTCTTCCAGCCATATGATTGTTAAATAGAAAGATGGTCCTGATTCACACTTCATCAATTCAATAGTCTCTCTCAGGAATTCAAAGTTTCAAAAGGAAATACAAATATATTGCTGTTGAAGCAGAATACCAGAAGGCCGGACCCTGGAGGGATGCTCCCTGAGCTTCCACTGATGGGTTTCTCAAAGTTGCCCTATTTCTCATGCTTCTAGAAGCCAGTTCAGCTTTCCTTTGATTCTGGGAATCACCTCATTATCCTTCTAGCTAGCAAGCTTTAATTCAAATAAGCCAGAGCTCATTTCTGATGTTTACAATCAAAGACCCTTGACTGATACGTTCAAGGTTGCACGTTAGAATGTGGACTTTCTGGTCTCTGCCACAGTTAATTCCTAATAGCAACCTTAAATCTCATTTTATCTCTGACTTAACCTTAAATGTAAGGAAGATGCTAACTCACTTGAAAGTACTCAAGAAACCTAATTGCATAATTCATCTGGTCCTCCTTGGTATTCTCATTTTATATGTGAGGACCTTTTGGCAGTCTATTAAAACTGTGAGCACGAGTGAATATGAGCTGAATTTTACCAAACCCTCCTACATGGATGGTGTTAATAGTGCACTTTTGCTCCAATATAGCATCTTTAATAACTTTACTGTTGATTTTAAAACACATTAAAAATCCATCAGAGAATTAATGTTTACAGCACTGACAACAAGCAATATTTTATAAATGGGTCACGGTTCTTTTCCTACTTTACTTCCAAATTCATAAAATGAATAGTGTGCCCTTTGCCTTATAAACATTCTCTCTGGGTCTAGTTTGTTATTTACATGCTATCAATCTTTTAGGCTCCCTTCAAATTATTAAAATTTCAACCATACGTTTGAAAATAAACAAATTAGGTGGCACCTGTGGCTCAGTGGGTAGGGCGTTGGCCCCATATACCAAAGGTGGCGGGTTCAAACCCAGCCCCAGCCAAACTGCAAGAACAACAAAAAAATAGCTGGGTCTTGTGGTGGGTGCCTGTAGGCCCAGCTACTCAGGAGGCTGAGACAAGAGAATGGCCTAAACCTAGGAGTTGGAGATTGCTGTGAGCTGTGATGCCACAGCACTCTACCGAGGGTGATAAAGTAAGACTCTATAAAATATTAAAAAAGAAAAGAAAAGAAAACAAAACAAACAAATTACTTTCTTTTCTGCTTTTCGACATTATCAATTCTTCCATTCTGTAAATTTTTTTTCCCTTGGCTCCAATATATAATCATTCCAGCTATCTGATCATAAGCATAGTTTCTCACTATTTATTGACATTTTGGACAACACACGTCTTCTAATCCTGACATCCATATGCTATAATGTTCAATCTTCCATCAATATTCAGTTGGAGGGAAAGGCCTCTCCTATTGTAGTATGATCATTGACCAAGGGTGGACATAAGACACAGGGTAGGATAAACAAATGCTTGCGGACATTCACACAGATGATGCCATTTATTTTGTCCTAATCCCTGAGCTGATAACATACAATTTCAGGAACTGAGAAGTGGATTTCTGCTCCCTGATTCCTGCAAACGGGATTTTGATGAAGACTTATTTCCTCTAGAGCAGGAAGATGACAAGAATGTACACCTATACATATATTACATTAGGGAAACAATTTATAGAGAAGGGAGGCATAGACTGGGGAGAAACTCTTTGAGAGTTATCTAATATGTACAATGAGAGAGACATACTTGCTTCAGAATAAATTACAATTAAGAAAAAAGATCAGGTGAGCAAATATTTGTGAGCAGTTTGTTTTTGTTCTTTTTTTGGGGGGGGGGCCAAAGTCATGAGTTACACCAAATTTCTTCATGTGTCTCCTGAAATCCTCCCAAAGGCAACTTTCTCAATCCCATTACCCTGATGTAGGTTTGCAATTTATTGCAATTTATTGCAATTTATTGCAATTTATTGCAAACTATTGCAATTTATTGTGGTTAAGACAGAAGAAGAGATAGATATGATAAGAGCAAACTAGGTTTCAGTATGGTTTTGTGTGTGTTTGAATACAGGATTAACTTGCTTTATTTTATCAACTTCATGAAGTTTTAAGCTACATCATATATAAGTTAAATTTATAAAGAGAAATGCATCACGACTATTTCTTTTTTTTTTTTTTTTTTGACAGTTTTTGGCCAGGGCTGGGTTTGAACCTGCCACCCGCCTAACGCTGAGCAGCCTGAATCAGCTTCCCTCACTCATTTCACCTGACAGATGCATTCTCCAAGCAGATGTAAGCACTCAAGTTAGGCCACATGGAGCTCAGCACATTGAAAGGAGAAAGTATCTCACTCCCACTGATCAATTACCTGCCACACATCTTGATCCTATCCTTTCCTTCAACCCAGCAGGGGCCCAGGATACATCAGCTCTGTATTTTCCATCTGTCTTTCATGACCTTGCCAACCTAGCATAGTCTGAGTCTCCACATAAATGGGTTAGATGTCCCTTTTTGTTATAATGAAAAGTGTGCTTGCACTAAGACTTTCAAAACTATTAATATATTCTATTTTTCATTGTAAGTTTTTATTTTATTTTTAACTGACACATAATAATTCTACATACTTGTGGGTACAGTGTGATGCTCTTATACATTTATATGTTGAAGATCAAACGAAGGTAGCACACACATTATCTCAGACACCGATCTTGTCTTTATGATGAGAACATTTGAAATTCTCTCCCCTAGCTATTGTGAAATACACGATATATTATTATTAATGGAAGTCAGCCTATTGTGCAATAGAAAAAGCAGAAGTTTCTTCTAGTTAACTGTAACTTTGGTAACTACTATGCTTCTCTCAAGTTTTGTGAGCTCAACTTTTAAAAATTACACATGATTGACATCATGTGATATTTGTCATGTGCCTGGCTGATTTCACTTAGTATAAGCTCTTGTGTTGTTGTCCTTCTTTTTAATGACAGAACAGTATTCCATTGTGTGTGTGTATACATATATATGTGTATATATACACATATAGGTATAATATACACACATATATATATGAGGTAGCACTTTATATACTCATATATGTATGAGGTAGCCCTTTTATTTTTAAACCTAAGTACCTGTTAGTAGATCAGCTTAGGTTGATTTTAGATCTTGGTGATTGATAGCTCTATAATAAACATGGGAGTGCAGACATGTAGTATATCTTCTGCGTACTGATATCATGTCCTTTAGCTATGTACCAATTAGTGGAGTTTTTTAATCATATGGTAGTTCTATTTTATTAATTTTTTGTAGAAATCTCCATATGTTGACCATCCTAGATGTACTAATTTACAATACTACCAATGGTGTAAAAGAATTCCCCTTTCTGCATAGTCTTGTCAGCATTTGTAATTTTGTTTTGATAATATCTCATTGTAGTTTTGATTTGCATTTCTCTGAGGATTAGTGATTTTGATCATTTTTCTTTATATACCTGTTAGCTATTTGCATATGTCTTCTTTTGAAAAATGTCTGTTAAGGTTTCTGGCCATTTTTAATGGAATTATTTGGGGTTGAGGGGTTTATTCTTTGCTATTTAATTGTTTAAGCTTCTTAGGTATTCTGAATGCACCTTGTTAAATGCATAGTTTGAAAATATTTCCTCCCATTCTGTAGGACAGTCTTACTGGCATGCACTATATTTTACAACTAAAAAAATTGTGATAAAAATAAGCCAATTTATTATGTCTTAATATGTTGCAATCATCATAATATATTTTTATGTAATAAGAGCATAATGCAAAAAGGAATTCTTGTAGTATTCTACTTTTGAAAGAAATGAGGAAGGTGGTGGAGATTGTCCTTATGTGTTTCCACATGCTTCAGTATCTTCAAAAGAATACACAGGATGATGCAAACACAGGTCACCCCCACAGTGGCTGGGGGATGAGGCAAGGAAGGATTTCATTGCAAATTCTTTAGAACCTTTTGAATTTTGAACATTGTGAATGTATTACCCCATACAAATTTTAGAAAAAAAAAATGTTGGGTATAAGACCTGAATTTAGCTTATAAATTCTCCTTCTTAACATGTATATTCTAAAATAATTGATGCAATCAGTATTATTTTTACTAGGAATCTTTTTACCTTTTTAAAAAAATA
>NW_003852557.1:2615090-2615962 GCF_000181295.1 Otolemur garnettii | reverse complement strand
AGGACAGTCTATATTTTATTAATAAAGGGGACCTGACTGTTGTTCAAGACCCTCACTGTGAACAATCCTCTCTGTTCAGTAGGCTTGGAATTGGCATGAATCTGAAAGAGTACCTTTGTTATTTCTTACAGGATTTATGTAGTTTGGAAGACATGCTATGAGAACCAGTCTTTCCAAGGGCTTCTTTTGCCCTCTTACCATGTCAGTAACACAGAAAAAGAGCTGAAGCTCAGGGACACTCATTCTATGAAAAGGAAGAACACACCAGCAATGAGTGTATAAACTGAATGCTTATGAAAAAAATCTCCATTTTTTTAAATAATGTCATGCTATCCTAATCAGGAAGTATACATGCAAATCATTCTGTTTTAAGATAATAGAAATTCCAAATCAAATGCATGCTGTGAAATAATGAGAGTTTCTACCACGGAATTAGTATAATAAGAGTTCAGTTACTTCAGATGTGTTGGACTGGTCAAATAGAAAAAAAGCAATGCTGTAATAATCTAAATTGGGAGAGGCATTTAGTAGTTCCATTAAGAGTATGGGTTTTGAGTGAGTCAGGTCTGGCTTCAAATCTACTAGGTATCTGATTTTGGTAACACTGTGTAAGGACATAAGCAGACAGGCTTAAACACATCATATGCTTATTTGTTTTATGCAACAAGACCTATTGGGTTAGATAGTCCAGTGTTATAGAGAAATGAAATTTCTTCCATCCTTATTATATGGCTGTTATATTCTCATAATTACAAGATGGCTGCTGGACCTCCAGGTATTACATTCATATTTTAGAAAGAAATAAAAGGAAAGGTAAAGGGTGGAGGGCAAAGACTGAGGTGAACATGACGGTCCATGTCTTTTTTTTTTTT
>NW_003852557.1:2598553-2614120 GCF_000181295.1 Otolemur garnettii | reverse complement strand
TAACAAGGCATTGAGCATTTAAGGAGCTTTCTTTTATGTGATGAATAGAAGTCAAACAGTGAACAGATAAATGGGAAATGCTTGCTTAGTAAACGATGGAAGTGGCACCAGTGGCCTGGGGCAATACAATTGATTTCCTCCACCACAACCTTCATGCCAGCTCACCTCTGTCTTCCTTTACACAGGCTCCAAGGATTTAATTGCTCTGTAATTAGTCATCATCACCTTCTCATTTTCTACTTTCTTTATTTTTTTAAATCCTAAACTTCACTGTTGCCCCAATAAGCCTAAGTGTTCTGTTTATAATAAAGTGTCCTGCATGCTTAAGGGATTATATTAGTGAATCCTAATGCAGAAGGTATTTTTGATAGAACATACAACAATTTTTTAACAGCTAAAATGTATTCAGTCTTATAATGTATCAGGCACAGGGCTAGTAGCTTTATAGGTATCATCTCATTGCCTCTGTACAGTAATTCTGTGAGTTTTTACAGTGTTTCATTCTATAATAACAACAGCTATTATTATATAATAATATAATAGAGTCTGAGTCAACTCTTCTTTAAAACAGAAAACAGCCTATATAATCTTTCCTCTTTGGGGCCGCAATTTCCTTTTTTATACCACTTTTCTCTGACACAGTCACTTACCACTTCTTTTCACTTTATCTAAACCCTGGGTCATTCTTTCTCATTCACTGATAAGTTTAGCACATGGTTCATTATTTTTCTTCTCTGCTGAAAATCTGTAATTTCAACATCTGCTGGAATTAGCTTTCCTTTCAGATGGGGACATAAAGCCTTTCACTTCATGACCTTTTCACATCTAGTGATTTTTTTTTTTATTCTATGTCGTGGTTATAACCCTTGACCTTTACATTTAGCATTAATTGTATCACTTGCAAAATGCCAAATTCAAGTATTACCATTCTGGCAACCTTTTATTCTTTTGTATTCTTTAGTAAATGCATATAACAATAACAACAAAACAAAAAAGCAGCCAAACAAATGAAAGTTTGAATTATACCTGGTAGAAGTGCTCATGTAAAACAAGTTCAGACAAGTTCAAGTTTAATCACTGGTTAAATAACTTCCAGGAAGAATCAACTTCCCAAACTCCTACTACTTTGTTCCTTTGTTATTGTTAACGTGAGGTTTCAACTTTATGCTCCAGGATACTTGCTTATGCTTCAGCCATGGTATTATCAAAGAAGATTCTTAAAAGTTGCACATGATACTTTTACTCACTTATTAGCTATAATTTACAAACCTGGCAGTGTAATTTCTTTGTTCTGTGTGGCTATGCACTGTGCTAACTTTTTGATTTGTTTTAAATTTGAAGTAAGTTTGGGCAAATGAGTAGACATTAGAAAACAGCATTTTCTACTACTCTTCCTGGTCATACACTCTAGATGTCCTTCATTAGCATTCTTTCACTGAAATAGATCTCTAAATTCATTGACACTTACACAGGATTTCTCCCATTCACAGCTGGACAAGGATAAACCTCCATCCTCACCCCATTTTCCAGGCTTAAGCAGACTTTTTCTCTTCAAACTGTACTCTCTGAATATAAGTAAGACAGTAGAAAAGCAGTTTTTTGAGGATTTTACGTAAGTGAGGATACTTCTGAAGTAGATCTCTTTCCACTTTTTCCCAGAGCTGAAAGAACTGCATTCATTTGTTAATACCCTCATTCAGTTCCTAATCAATATTGAAGTCTGTCAAGTCCTCACCAAGTGTAATTCCCAAAACAGTTTAAAGCCCCTAAATGAAAGACCTACACCAGGATTTCCCACTTGGGTCTTCCCCCCTCTGCCAGAGGCTGTGGTGTTTTTCCTTTCTTCTCTCACTTTTTATCTAATAAATCCTGTCTTATCACTGATCTCTGTGGTCTCTGGGTTCATTCTTTGATTCTCCAAGAACCTACTTCAAAAAGAAATTCTGGAAACAACACTATTCTTTTCATTATGCATTATTTTCCTCATATCTTAGTTTTCCTACATAGCCCAGATAAAATCAATAGCCCGTGATTAAATTCACTAATATCTTAATTTCCTTCTCTTATCCCTATCATTCTCACTTAACTATGCATTACATCAAGTTAACTTTCTGCTCATGCACCTAAACAGCTAATCTTTTCTGAAGGAAAACACATCTATGCTTTTTGCTATAATTTTTAAATCATGAATGCATTCTTGAAAATTACAACATACATGTTAGTTATATTCTGTTTCCTTCCTCCTAGAATATAGAGGGTGCAAAAAATGTATGTACATTTTAAGAAAGGAAAAGATGGTATTAAAATTGTAATATTCGAGTCATGTTTGACTTCTGCATTTACAAGAGGTACTCAAATGTGAGTTGTATTCATCTTTTTATCAGTCTATATTGAGTATTACAATTTAAATATAGTTTTTCCTTTTATTCTTAATGTATGCATACATTTTTTTGTCACTCTGTATACATGCTTTACAAGATCATGAACCATGTATGTGTTTGTCTCATAAATGTTCAGAACCTTCAGTGTTGTCTGACATATACATTTTACTCAATATATATTTATTGAGTTAATTAATAAATGAATGGATTTCAGCATCTAAAGAACTAGGCACGAACAGCTGGCAACTGACCATGATAAGAGTAAGCTATTTTTTTTCCATTACTGAGGCAAAAACTATTTTTGTAAAGTACATTCTTGATTTTCTATGTCTTCTAAAATTTTCATTTTTTATTTATTTCCAGGCTTTGGAGCAAAACAAAAAAAAATGATTATTTCTTTTGTTTCCTAATTTAAAAATCTGAATCTATCCACCTAAAATCCATTTAATTATGCTATTGATAAATTACACTGGAATTTCCCTTGTGAAACTAAGTAAAATTAACTGACTGAGTTTTATATCTCACACACATACACACACCAAAAAACCAAAAACATTATTCTTGAATAATGAAAATGTTCAATGAAATAAAATGTTCATATGAATGAAATCAAAATTGCTAATATAATAAGATGATAACACTAGAATATCAAAACTTTCTCTACCAGACTTAATATAACTATATCCTTCTGTTGCTCTCAGGGAATATTTACTTTCCTGAAGTCTTAAGATCTGTTGCACTCTAAGTAATTTTCCAATCTGTTTATCATTTGGCAAATAAATTGAAATTGGGTTAGATATGCTTTTGGTAAAGCAACAGGGATTTCTATAATTCTATTTATTGGCTTCCAGAATTCAAAATTCTCCTTCAGTCTCTCTTTTACTTTCCAGTTCATTTTTTCTAGCACCTCATACCTACCTTTAAGAAATATGTGATGATAAGCCCCTTTGTATTGGCCAGGGCCATGGTAGGTTATGCTGCAAAAAGTACCCTACCATTTCAGCTTAACACAACAAAATGTCTTCTTTTTTTCTTTTTTGTTCTATCTTTCAAAATCTACTACAAATCAAGACAACTATCTAGGAAAATGTCTACCATGTAGCAATTCAACAATCCAGATTTCTTCAACTCCATAATTTTACTATTTCAACAACAGTTCCCTTAGGTTGATAAGGTAAGGAAGAGACTACCAAAGAGTCATGCCTTGGATGTTCTATGCTTTGTCTTGGAATTGATATACACCATTTCTTCCCAGAGCCCATTGATCTTAACCAAACACATGGCTCCATCTAGCTGCAAGGAAATTAGGAAAATAAGCTTGCTGTGTGACCAGAAGGTGAGTAAAACTGCATAGGGTTGAGTCCTACAATTTTCTACTATATCCTCCCAATCCCTTCTTCTCTTACTGCTGTGAGCCTGTTCTAGCGCAGGTCTAACGAAGCAGTTAAATTTTCACCTTGCACCTTCTCTTTTCTACTGCCAAGACCAGTGTGAGACCTGTCCATTAGGCTGCAAGACTTACAATGAGGGCAGGGACCTTGTCTGTTTTATTCATCAGTGTGTTCCTAATATTTAGCACCATGCCCAGAGTATAATAGTCTCTCAGTAAATGTTGCTTAAATTAGTTAATTAAGAGATGTGTTTGACATTGTCTAACAGACATAGATTCATTTATTTGTTTAATAATTAAACATAATTTGATTGCTGGTGAAGCACTCTGTCTATTGATGCTCCAGAATAGGTGAAATAAGAGCACTGGTTGTGATACACATAAAAGAAATATGATCTGATACTTTCTTCTTATAGGGTTTCTTTTTATTGTAGGGTGGCATAGATAGTGGCATGCATCGCTGATTCGACCCATATTAACTTTGCCATTTCTATTTTTATTACTTATAGGTGAATTATTATTTATAGGTGAATCTATCCACCTAAAATCCATTTCCTATGTTAATTTTGCAAATTCTACTTCCAAAGAGTCTGAGAATACTGACTATTGATGTACAAAAGTTTGGCCCATTCCAGAAAAGAATTAGTCGGCTTGAGAAGGCAGTCCTGAGTGGAACACTGTGCATTTCATCTCTGTGTTTGAACTTCCTGCCTGTTTTCCACCTCAAGCCTCTGGTCCCAAGAGCATCTTCAGTTACCTCAAGGTGTTCTGAATTTCCAAAAAAAATTTCAACACAAAATTAAATTTTAGTTCTTTTTAACTTGGCAATAAATAAAACCTAAATGGTGTTGCAAAATTGAACAACAGGATATCACATCTATAAAAGAACAATGGGAGCAGTTAGTATTCTTGATAGTATGTCTCTAGTTGATTATATTGTCCATGTATTTGGAAGACAGTCTCCTGGATAACCATCTTGATATTTCTGGGTCACCATTTGTAAGCATCTCAAAGGGAAAATCTTGACGTGAAGGTTGAAATAAGTAGGGAGAGAGGTCAGAGATGCAAAGAGATAAATGAGAAATAAGGTATCTGTGGAGAATATTCTTTTACTTATAAAAGCTATATTTATAATATTTTTACAAGGAGACATACACATATAAAAGAACAAATAATAATTTATAGATACTACACCAATAGAAAGTTGTCTCCCTTGCTTCAATTTACACCTAAAATTATTTAATTTTAATTTTATTTAAAAAAATCTTCAGGGTTACCTTAGTCTTAGCAAGTCTTTCTGACATACCATAACCAAAGGAAGCTGAATGCAACTTAATACATCTTCCTAATGCAAATTATATCTCCTGTGTTGCTTTTACTCACTTTAACCTCCCCTGTGCCTTCCTATCAGTGGAGTAAGTATTGCTATATCAAAGTGAACATGCAGTAACCAGCCATTTACTATCCCAAATTTAAGTCACTAAAGTCTTAAGTGTTCTGGAAGGAAAAGGTACATAAGTGGAAAAAAAAAAATCAATGAAACGATCTCACATCATATGGCAGATTCATAGCATTCTGCTTCAAAAGGGAACTTGTGAGAGTTTGAGAAACCCCCTTTCACCTCACATCTGTCAGAGCTCAACAAGTTTGCCAGCTCCCTGGCCCCATGCACATCTGGGTGGGAGGAAAATCACAGTATCTACTGATTCTATAAATTCTTATTATACTATTAACCAAAAAGTCGATCTTTAGATAGAGATATGCTTTTTAAAATTTATTTTCCTATTCTCAACTGGAATATTACCATTCTGAGATGTCCATGCCCTAAGGGGCTAGGGGCTTCAATCAGCTAGAAAATGAAAAGAGTGGCCCAAGATAGTGGATGATGCCAACATAGATGGTGATTTTTTGGCCCCAGATAAGTAGAAGAATGAAGGCAAGGCTAAGGAAAGAAGGGATCTAAGGAACAAGGGTAGAGCTGAGTGTTTTCAAAACACTCAGATTTTTTGGCCCCAGATAAGTAGAAGAATGAAGGCAAGGCTAAGGAAAGAAGGGATCTAAGGAACAAGGGTAGAGCTGAGTGTTTTCAAAAACAGTGGAGGGTCTGGGATTTTATCCTACTTGCTAATGAAGAAGGGGAAAATTTGCACTAAAGGAAAAGATTATCTTTCTTACGCTAACAGTATGCACACCTACCCTGTTTCAGAGGGTGATGCTATCCCCATCTTTCAAGGGTACTGCTGTGCAAATGTCCTTGCAAAGATAATTCAGAGTAAAAGAGAAGTTAGTGCCGCTATTCCCACAACGTGGCATCACATGAGAGACCAGTGGATAATCATCTCATCTCGCTGGTGTGTGCAGCATTGAGAAAGGATCTCATTAGATGCAAACACTATTTCTAAATTTCTCTCATGTTTCCATTACATTTTCATAAATCACAAAGATACACGCACACACATATATACACACACATTGGACCCTTCTGTACTCACATGCACAGATTTCTTTCTCTATAATAATCTCTGTCCTGAGGCCACCAAAGTTCAAAATCAGAATTGACTGAGGAAATTTATTTCTTTTTTCCCTAAGTATTAAAGGTCAACACAGGTTCAGACAGTTTAATTAAAGTAACTTCTTTAGTTAGCTGTTGTAAAGCAATTCTTACCTTTTGATACCACTCACTTATTTAGAAATGTAAGTAAACCTGTGGACCTTCTCTAGCCAAAAGCAAAAATACACATAAAAAATGTTACATGTGATATCAGAGATTGAAATCTCTAAGAATTCCATACACAGGTGCCTTTGGTGAAATATCATTGGTTTTGTAAGAAGAATAATTCACATTAAATGTAAAATGATCTAGATTAATAGGCATTTGATAATAGTGGTTAGGTTTAAATCAGTGAATTTTCTGTTTAAGAAAAAGAAGTAATTAATGTTCCACTACTTACTGGAGCTTCAGATTCTTCCCCCAGTATTATAAGTAGGAAATCTATTTTTCCATGTAAAAACAATGAGTTAGCCGTGCATATGTCAGGACAGGGTTCACAAACATGATTGCTTACAATGGTCACAGAAATGAAGTAAAATATAAAGTAGAATTGATGTACAAAGAGCAGTTTGGCGTAGTTAGAATGAAATAGTGCGTGATGATAGATGGTAAGGAACACTCAGCTTCAGTATAAAGGGTAATAAGGAGTAGAGGGGACTGTGGCAACGAGGGTGTGTATGTACTATTGAAAGCAGGCAGCTGCCAATAAGCTCAGGCAAATCATTGGCCCTGCTACATCCTGTACCTGTGTTATAAAATATTTTTTATTTTTGAAGAGAAGTTGTAAGTATAGATTTTTGTATAAAATCTCCCATTTTAAACGTGTCTTAAGAAACAGTTTTAACATTATAAATTAAACAGGAAAACCCAACCCCATCTGATTATATTCTGCCTAAGGCAAAGAAATCACTGTGTAGAAGATTAAGATAAACATATTTTATCCCAGAATTTACTTTAATGGTGTTTTTAAAAATTAAATCTATGTGGATGGCATTTTAAAATTCTAGTTATTCATGAGTAATGATTAAAGTAAGGTTTTACTAACACTTGGCATTTAGTGTTTTCTCATTTAGTTTTTTCCTATACCGTGGCTTGCTTGGCCCTTTAAACACCTCATGATATATTTATAGCAGTTAAGGAACATCCCTGTTTATACATAAGAATTTTGAAATTTAAAAAAAAAATTGGATTCAGACATCACACCAGTAGGGGAAATACAGAGGAAAAAGGAAGAAATGAAGCCTTGGGACTATGTTTAAGAATTGTTTTTCTATTTTACTCTGTCTTATCTATTACATGTATCCATCCTGGGTTCACTATTCAGGAAGATATATCTTTATTGAATACCTACTATGTATCAGATACTGTGCTAGGCGTAATAAGTGCTATCGTACTTCATCCATAAAGAAACTGAAGTGCAATACAGTCTGAATTAAAACACAGTCTGAATTTAGAGTCAGTCTTCAGGCTGGAAATCCCAGTGACCTCAGAGTAATCCTGATGACAGAAGCTCCAGAGGAGGACATGTGTACCAGAAGTGATGTCCTACCATCTGCTCCATGGAGCTTATATTTTGTTGAATAAAGCCATGTCCTTGACTAGAGCTATAAGCTATAGTTTGATGGCAGCCAACCCAGACGCTTTGGACGCTCACCCTGTGCATCATCAGGTCATAAACAGAAGGTGGTAGTCTAAACGCAGAATTTACCTTTGACTCTGTTGAGTCTTTTGTTCCCTTGGCACAAGGATGAGAACCACACTGTTCACATCCTCAACAGTCTTCACTTCTTACACTTCCAATGGGATAGGAATCCCACTGATCACAATCCCTGGCCAAATTTTGAATAATCTAGGGGAGGAAACCAAACTAGGTTGGGCCAATTATCTTCATTTTGCTAGAAATTGGCAGGGGGTAAAAAAAAAAAAAGAAAGAAAGAAAGAAAGAAAAAAGAAAAACAAACAAGCAAAAACCACTGCAGAAATAGACAGTGTTGAGTGTGCTTGAATTCTCAACCCCCTGTGGGGACTCAGGGCCTGAGGCCACCATTTAGATCAGATTCCAAGCACCTTGAGGATTTGCAGAAAAAAGAAGGTGATAAAGAGCATATTTCTATTGCGTATTGTTTGCTAGGTATTGTTCAAGTTATTTTCCACATGTAGTCCCCATGACAGTTCTATTTTATAATGCAGAACAAGAGAAGCTAAGAGAATGCACACAGCTAGCAATAGGGCAAGGCTACAAACCCCAGGTGTGCACAAGTAACACCCCTCCTCTGTTCTAATTATGCATGTCAGTCTTTCAAAATCCTTGTTCTCTTTGATTTTCAGCAGCATCAAATAGATCACCTCTTCATCTTTGGCTTTCATAAATTTGACACTAACCTGACTCTACTTTTTTTCTTTTCCCCAGCTCTGAAGAATGTGTGTTCTCCACGTCCTGACTCATTCATCTTCTCACCACTCTCATGATTTATACCTAGCCTCTCCTAAAATGTTATAGCTTTATGAGGCTATAAAGTCCTAGCACCCTATCCTCCCCAAACATTAGTTCTTTCTTCTGAATGTTGACATTTTGAGTCTATGGATCCAATATGTATTCTGTAATCTGGTTCTCAATCTCTGTTTCTGGTCTAATAATTAATATATGTACAAAATTATCATTGAATCAGCTGTCATCTACTGATTTTGCCATTTTTAATTTTGTTTTGTTTTGATTTGGTTACTTATCATACCACAAATCTGTAGTCACCATCCCTTAAAAACGCTTCTAAATTTGGGAGCTTATCCTTTGACCTCCCAGTTTCCTTGTTTTCTTGTCTATTTTTTCCCCTTTGGTATTAAATTCTTACCCTCAGTTTGTTTCTCTCTATAATACTTTGCCCACTCTTCGAGGCCCAATCAAGTGCCATTTGTTTTCCGAGGTAACTTTTCTATGTAAGGGAGGCAGTGAAATTTTTTCTATCTAAGATCCTATAGTATCCCTTGGTACATGTTACCATGGTAATAATATATACCATAGATATATATGGCCCTATATATATTCAATATATCTATTGAAGTTCCTATAGTATCCCCTGGTATATTGGTGGTTATATATACCAGAGATACAGGGGCTGCACCTGTGGCTCAAAGGAGTAGGGCGCTGGCTCCACATACCAGAGGTGGCGGGTTCAAACCTGGCCCTAAAAACTGCAAAAGAAAAAAAATTAAATATATATATATATATATAATTTTTAAGAAAATCAAAATATATATATATATTATACACACACACACACATATACCAGAGATATAAATGGCTTTATGTATCTGGGTACATATTTACATTCTAACCTAGAGTAAGTTCCTTGAGAATAAGGACTTGGTTGCCATAGCTATATTCCTCATTTTACTTGGCATAATGCCTTGCACATAATTAACACTACCTTTTACTATTGTCACTATTTATTTAGCTTTCAGCAGTCACAATCTCTAGGTAAATGGAATGAGGGCAAAAATGAAAGGAAAGGCAGCTAGAAAGGGAGGAAGAAAGGAAAGAAGAAGTGGGAAAAAAACCAAAATAAAATAAAAATCCACCAAAGAATAGATACTTGTCAAGGTAATCTTGTCTTGGTGAATAAACCCCATGCTTTAATCAACACATATCTAAACACTATGGGCTTATGATTTTTCTGCTTGGACCCAGATGACATTTCATAGAACCATGCACCTGTCACGGGTCCTCACAACTGTAGCTATGCGCACTTTGGATTGTGTGAGTATCATAGAGATATATGACTTCCATAAATACCGTTTATGAAACATCTGCTGAGTATCGCTGTGCTTCCAATGGGAGTCAGGATGATGTTACCCTGTGGGACTTCAGTGAGGACATACAAGGAATATTAAAGTAAGTTTGGGGGTGGGCTAGATGAGGGGCATCTTGCATCCAAAGCCAGAAAGCCCATACAGAGACAGTGGAGTCTCACCCACACTGAAGTCACTTATCCTTGGTGTCATGGTCAGACGTTAGTGATCTGTGGAGATGTCAACTGTCAATGTAATCATCTAGTAACTTATACTAGCCATCGGTGTCTGCTTCTGTATTGCCACCAGATGATTTTGCCCCAGAAAATGCATTCGTAAATTAACCCCGACTTTAGTCCTGCAGAAAGAACTTAGTCCACATCCTAGCACAGAGGCCCACTCTACATATCAGATTTCCCACTCAGGGGTTAAAAGAGAAGAATTCTGAATTCAAATGGTTCCCGCTATCTGTTGGACACTGCATTCCTCCATGAACTGCTGGCTTCAGTTACTGACCTCAATTCCGTGATAAGGACCTGAGTTGGACTAGACTCCTCTGCTTTGTGTAAGGAGGCTTTATCACTTCATAAGTAATCACATTCAGCTCCCAACACAGCAGGAAGAAATTACAAGTGAGACTAATTTAGGGAATCCTTGTAAGCCCTTTAGAGAACCGATCATACTCTGCTGTTCTTAATGTTTAAATATCTGTTGCCTAAAAAGTTTAGCCTTGCAATTGTATTGCTCCCCCTTTAAGGATTTTAACAATAACCCTCCAGTTCTTTAGTCAAGAGGAACTTGGCTGATTAAGTTAGATTTTGGTCTCTGACCCTCTGTCTTTATCCTCTTTGACTTAAACAGTGAAAGTGACAATCACATAAAGCTTGCTAGTCATTTTGTTTTACTCTCTTATACCAAATGATCTCAAACAGGGTTGATTTGTTATCCTTCTGAAGTGTGAGTGGTAACGGATACTTACTAGAAGGTCTCTAAATGGAGAACTGAATGCCATTAGCTTCAAAGAATCAGCTTTCTCAAATTCTTTTGGTCTTAGCAGGGGTGCCGTAGAAATTGTCAGTGTAAACATGGCTATTTCCCCTCGATACACTGTAATGACTGAATTAATGAATGCTGCACTGGTTTATAAGATCTAACTTGAACAGTGATTTACTGAACACTCTTGGCATTCACTGAGTTTTTGAAGACAGATACTGTGAGTCTCAAGCGCTGACTCTGAACACTTGACTAGAAACAAAACAAAACAACACAACTCCCTGTATGAAACATACACTGATAAAGGGAAGGTGATGACAGGCAGGACTGATGGAAAGTGATCTGAAAGGAAGGATAGAATGAAAGAAAAAGCAGGTATTTTTCATCACTTACCATGTATCAGGCACTATGCTCGGTACTGAACACAGCACTGCATTAAATTTTCAACATCAATGCACCTTAACTCTTATTAAATTCCTTTTCATATGAGGGATATCCAACACAGAAAGGTTAGATAACATCCTTCAGGTCACACAGCAATTCAGCCTTTGGGAAGACCCTGATTTCTTTTGTTATTATTTTATTAAATCATAGCTATGTACATTAATGCAATCCCAGGGTACAGTGTGGTGTTTTAATATACATTTTGAAACACTCTCATCAAGCTGGTTAACGTAGCCTTCATGTCATTTTCTTAGTTACTGAGTTAAGACATGCATACTCTGCTTTTAGGAAGATTCACTTGTACCCTTGCAGGATAAACCATAGAGGTGACACTCCCCTCTTCTCCCCTCTCCCACCCTCCTTCCCATATTCTAAGGCTATAATTAGGTTATACCATTCCTATGAAAGCTATAAATTATGCAGCCCTAAAGAAAGATGAAGACCCTGATATCTTAAGGTCCAAAACTCCAGCACTTCATTTTCCTACCTCGGTTCTCAATAAGGTCATTTCACCTTTCCTTGAGATGTGTTCTTATCCTTATTATTTTATCTTGAGGAAAATAGAGTGAATAAGATAAGAAAGTAGTTACATTAAAGGTATGAACCTGGCAAGTCACTTTCATGTAGTTCTCTGTTTCTCTTTTTAGTGGCCGTCTCCAGCACCACCTTCCCTGGCTCGTGCTGAATCAGAGTTATCCCTGCATCTCAGCTTTCCTCTCCATCTTTGTCTGCCCCAAGAGAGCTCTCCTCTTCTTCCCTTTAACTTTAAAATGTACTTTATCTAACCTTATCATACACAGTGCATCTCCATTTTTATCCCTCAAAAGAGAAAAAATTGGACTGGGTGTGGACATTCATGCCTGAACTCTTAGCCATTTGAGGCTCAGGTTGGAGGATCTCGGGATTCCAAGAGTTCAAGACCAATCTGGGCAACAGAACAAGACCCTGTCTTTATAAAAAAAGAAAAAAAAATAGCTGTGAGTGGTGATGTGAGCCTAAAGTTTCAGCTACTTGGAAAGCCGAAGCCTAAGGATTGCTTAAAGCGTAGGAATTAGAAGTTGTGATGAGCTATGATTGTGCCACAGCCTGGGCAACAGAGCAAAACACTATCTATAAACAAACAAAGAATTAAAAAACCAAAAAAGAATTTCACTCAGATTTTTTTTTAAAAGTGTTTTTTTAAAAATTATATACATAAATTAAAATGAGAGTTTGAGGCGTAGCACGTTTTTAGTTCGTTTTTTGTTTCACCAGCATTCCTTAACTCTCTTCAATGACTAGACATTTAGTCACCTTGTGTCATATTTTAAATTTATTGTCACTGAAAAGCGGGTGACATCTTTGCCTCTACCACAGCCTTCTACATGTCCCCTGTCTCAGATACAAGCAATTGATTTGAAAATCATGATTCTGAAATAGAGCAGGCCCATCCATAATGCCCATTAATGCAGTGTCCTCCAGCCAGAGACAGCACCATTTATAAGTCTGAGAGTGAGGCTGGGACAGCTCCAAATCTACAGCTTCAGCTCACCAATTTATGCAGCCAGAGCCAATGTCTCCGGCAGTCAGAAATCTCCCGAGGAGCAGTAAACACACAAAAAATAAGAAAGAGAAGTGGATAGAGGTGTTCGTATAATGAGAATCAGATCAATGAGGGTATAACCAACTGGAAAAGTAAAAACCACGGAACCAGGTCAGATGATGATTTAGTATCTGTAGGACAAAAGAGAAACAAAATGTTCCATAAGGATCTTAAAATGGCCTTTTCTTCCTCATGCTATTTGAATTCAATGTGTTCATTCACAAAATTTTTGCCCAGCTCGAAGCTTGTAAAAAATGAGCACTTGATAAATCATGTCAAATTAATTAATGATGAGTATGCCACTGGATATTCACTAATTAGTTTCTGAGCAATGTCTTACACAAAAAGAGGGGTTTGAGTGAGAGAAGTCTTATCTTACCCAGAAGAGAAAGAATTTGATAGAAATTAATAGCCATAAATAATATTACTCTCACTGGCTTCATAGTACAATATGCTTGCCTGTGTCTGAAAAGCAATGAATAATTATGAAGAATTTGTTAGGGCACAAAAGGGAGGCAAGGCCGTGGAATTTTAATTACTACTTTCTACCATCTTTAGAGAAGAATCTTGCTTCTTCGACATACTCAGTTGATGGATGATATCCTAGTCTCTTGGTGGAGACTTGAATTTTCAGACTGAATGGATCTGTTAGACACAGATCCAGAAAAAGTTTAAATTTAACAGAAAAGTTAAATAGACACATGCATCTAACTTATTATTGACCTCAATTATGATAAAAATAAAGCCTTTAAAGTATCATAAAGAAAACTAAACTAAAACAAACCATTTTTCCTGCAATGTAATCAAACTCAGACAGCCTCCAATTTCTTACTTGTAACATAGGATGGGAGTAAACAAGACCAAGCATGATGGCCCATGCCTATAATCTCAGAAGTCTGCAAGGCCGAGGCAGGTAGATTGCTTAAGCTCAGGAGTTCGAGACCAACCTGAGTAAAAGTGAGACACCATCTCTAAAAATAGCTGGGCATATGTAGGTGCCTATAGTCTCAGCTACTTGGGAGATTGAGATAAGAGGATTATTTGAGCCCAAGAGTTTGAGGTTGCTGTGAGCTGTGATGCTAAAGCCCTCTACAGATGGTGACAAAGTGAGAACCTCTCTTAAAAAAAAAAAATGAATGGGAATAAACAGAGAATTATTTGCAAAGATAGGAGTGTAAATTAGAATATTATTTAGATAAATGAGTATTCAAATTAGGGAGAAAAATGAATGTGTTTTTCAGACATGTAATAACTCAAAAATTTATTTGGAAAAAAAAATTTGAAGGATGCACTCCAAAAGAGCAAAACAAAAAGAGGAGGAAATGAGACAAGAAATAGTAGTACTCAAATTTAAGAAACATGAAAGGAAAATGTGGAGATAGTAAATGAAAATGGAATAAGGTTTTGTTTTGGTTCAGGGGTGGAAGTAGGTATAAAAACATATTCTTTTATTTTGAATTTTAAGGGAAGCCAAGAGAAGAAAGGCAAAGAATGTTTATTTTCCAAACTACTGATCAGTAAAAATAATTAATAAAAAAGTAGTTTTTTTAGTCCGTCAAACTCTGAAATGGGAAAAAGAAAAGTAATAGCAAAATCTAGTATACCTGATCTTAGCCAAAAGGCCAAGAAGTGATTAGCAATAGCAAAAATGCATGCTTATAGTTAGTATATCACTGACCCAGTACATTTAGTTAAATTAAACTTTCCCACTATGATGAGATGGAGAGGTCTGTGGATGGTACATTGAAGAGACTATCAGATTTAGTTGGTCAATTCTATACACAGGTTCTGGAACTCAGTTAAGAGATTTGGGTTAGAGATTATAATTTGGATTTATCACCAAATAGAAGGTAATTGGAACTGTAAGAGGTAGTCCAGATGTGGTTGAAAAGAATAGATTGAAGAATAACAAGTTAAAATAGTTTAAGTTATGGTCAGAGAAGGATATTCAAGATGATGACTGAGGAGTTCCTAGATTGAACAAATGGGAGAAAGTATTGAACTATGGTAGCATGGAGCAAAGTTTCTTATGTAGCTCTTATGGTCTCAGCCTCTTGGTATTTACACCTGTCTTAGTGCATTTGTGCTTCTTTAACAGAACACCTAAAAGTGAATATCTTATAAACAACGTAAATTTATTTCTCACTGCTATGGAGAGTAAGAAGTTTGAGATTAAGGCACTAGCCAATTTGGTATTTGGTGAACCCTTGCTTGCTGGTTTGGAGATTGGTACCTTCTCACTGAGTCCTCACATGTTGGAAGGGGCTAGCTAGGTCTGCAGGGACATTTTTTAAGGGCACCAATCAATCTCATTCATGAGGGTGGAGCCCTCATGACCTCATCACTTTCCCAAAGCCCTTGCCTCTACTGCCATCACCTTCAGAGTTAGGATTTTTAACTTATGAATTTGGGGAGAGTGGCTCGGCGCCTATAGCTCAAC
>NW_003852557.1:2596423-2598310 GCF_000181295.1 Otolemur garnettii | reverse complement strand
AAAAGAAAGAAAAAGAAAAAATGAATTTGGGGAGAAAGAAATACTCAGATGATAGCAATGCCTGTGTGTGTTCCACTGTCTCCGAACCCAGTGACTTGCTTGTAACAAATAGAGTATAAAAGACTAAGGCTCCCATTTTGCAGACCTTCACCCTCTTGTGCTCTCCCACCTTCTCATTCCTATGGAGCCAGTTGCTCCAGCTGATCTATGGAGAGACCCATATTACATGGCAAGGAAATAAGGGAGGAATTTGCTGAGCAGCTAATGACCCTCAGTGCAGCAATCTGTGGGGAACTGAATCCTGCCCACATGAGTGAGCTCAAAAGCAGATCCTCTTCCAGGTGAGCTTTGGGATGAGCCCTTGCTGAAGACCGTGATTGAGCCTCTAAGAGACCCTGAAGCAGAGGACCTGACTAAGCCAAATCAGAATTTGCAATGCATAAAAGCTATAAGGTAGTAAATATTGTTTTAAGCCATTAAGTTTTGTGAAAATTTATTACACAGCAATAGATAACTAGTACAGATAATACCAAATGTTACAGAGGAATTGGAGAATAGAAGTAATTCTAGGCTGAGTGCAATGGCTCACACCTGTAATCCCAGCACTCTGGGAGGCTGAGACAGGTGGGTTGTTTGAACTCAGGAGTTTGAGAACAGCCTGAGTAAGAGTGAGGACCCATCTCTACTAAAAGAAAAACAAAAAACACAAGCTGGTCATACCAGAGGGCACCTGTAGTGACAGTCTTTTGGGAGACTGAGGCAGGAGGATCACTTTAGTGCAAAAGTTTGAGGTTGCTGTGTGCTATGATGATACTGTAGCACTCTATGCAGGGTGACAGTGTGAGACTCTGTGAAAGGAAGGAAGGAAGGAAGGAAGGAGGGAGGGAGGGAGGGAAGGAAGGAAGGAAGGAAGGAGAAAGAATTCTAAAAATGTGAGAGAGGATGACATCCAGGGTAGGTTGTTCTGAAATGCCTGCAGGCTTTAGAAGTGTACATAAAAATTGGGATGTGCTATTAGCATTTGGTGCCTCTGGGGCCAAGGATGTTATATATCTTGCAGACAGTACATAGTTCTTTACAATCAATAATTGCCAGATGCTAATAATATCCCCATGAAGAAATGCAGAGCAAGTCCTTTGCCATGTTGAGGAGGCCAGGAAGGGGATAGGCAGTTGATTTGCAGATGGGCATAATGCGGAGGGAAGAAGTAGAAGAGCAAGAAAGTGCCTGATGTATTGAACTCTGGAGTATGGAACTGAGTTGTAAATATACAACTGATAAAGGGCAGGATGTATTTCGGATAACTCTCATAGTAAGAGAGGACAGTAAGTAATCAAAGCTATTTAAATAGGAGGAATGAAGACTACCAGAAACTTCTTACTCTCTTGAATAACTGCTTTTATCATTATTTTGACTAACATCTGCGTGTCAGCCACTATGAAGTGTGCTTTTCCACATTTAAGTTATTTTGCCTTGTGTCCCTTCTTTTCCTAGCCACTGTTAATATGGTTAAAAGAAGGCTGAGGCCTTACTTACTTTGTTTTGCTGAGAGCACCTACGTTAAATAATTGGTACCTATATTGTTTAGCATACTGTAGAAAATAGCACTGCCTGAATCTTCATATGGAAATTTGAAGGCTGTCCACAAGCCTTCCAGCTCACGCTGATGCCTCCAAAGTGATGCAGTCCCCCTGTGTGTCTGCTTAGAGCTGATGAAAAGGCTGTGCTAACTGAAGCTGTTAGCTGGGAAAACAGCCAGACCCATTTCACCCTGTGTTCTTAAGTCAAATCCCTATAGGCATGAAGCCAAAAGCAGTAATAAAACCATGACAAGGGGAATAATATAGTTCTTTTTTTTCCCCTTTCTTCTCTTTCTCATTTCTAACA
>NW_003852557.1:2571260-2595893 GCF_000181295.1 Otolemur garnettii | reverse complement strand
TGAGCCACAGGTACCGAGCTGGCATCAGACTTAAGTTGCTGGTCAAAATACTACTACCTGGAGCAGTCATACATGTATTCCAGGCACAAGTGTGCTATCTGAGCACTCTGAACAGCCATCCGATTTCCCTTCCTTCTATATGAGCAATAAAGGTGCTGGATGGACTAGGTTCAGCGCTCTCTGTGTAGTAAAAATCCTGCACAACAATGCTTTCCCAATTATGTGAGGCTTGCACCATCGAGAGGGGAAGGAGAGGAGATTCAAGATTGACTGTGTATAACTGAAAGCAGAAGCCTTAATCTGTATTGCTCTTCACTATCTGAACGCCCTAATTATTTCTATGAGGGAAAAAAGTCCACATATACAAATTGTCCACTAGAATCTAATGCCACATGAAAAGGAGCATGAGATTAAATAGAAAAAAAGCATAAAGTGGGTAAAATAATATTTTGTTTCTTTTTAAGGTTGAGTTCCCATTTTTTGCTCTTTCTTGGTAATTTATTACCCAGAGATGAGATCATGTGATTGATTGATTGATTGATTATTGATCAGGTTGTCAATACATTCTATCATATATTCAACCATCCATCACTTATTCTGCTTTCTCTGGTTCTGCTTGGGCTAGTCACTGAATTGAGTGAATATTATTTCCCTGATTTCAATGTAGTTTGAGAAAGAACTTTGTTAAGAACTTACTCTCCAAGAAGTCACTTATTCTGCTTTCTCTGGTTTTGCTTGGGCTAGTCACTGAATTGGCTAGTAAATATTATTTCCCTGATTTCAATGTAGTTTGAGAAAGAACTTTATTGAGAACTTACTCTCCAAGAAGTCACTTATTCTGCTTTCTCTGGTTCTGCTTGGGCTAGTCACTGAACTGTGTAAATATTATTTCCCTGATTTCAATGTAGTTTGAGAAAGAACTTTGTTGAGAACTTACTCTCCAAGAACTCGACTACAACTGAACAATTTGGATGTCCGGAAGAATTTCATTTGAATGAGTTCTATGATGTTTGAGGGAGGAAAAAGAAAACAAACCTAAATCACCGTAGATAATTGGTGAGTGAGAGTCAGTATTAGAAAGTAAGGCTTAGAAGCAGGTACTGCAAATTAATTCAATCTATTTCCAAACCAAAGTCATGCTTTATGCTTGGAAATTGATTTTCAAAATGGTTGTTGGACATATGAAGGTAAACCCCAGAGATTTTATCCTTTCACTCCACTGGCTTTTATAAGAATATCTGATAGCCACAGGGCAGGCATTCATGTTTTGTAATGTCTTTTTTGTAGCTTGTGATTGTGCTCCTGTATGGCGGTACCAATAATAACGACAGTAAAATAGCTATCCTCATTAAACACTTTGCATGTAATATAATTCATTTAATTTTCTTGACCCTCTGAGGCAGATACTATTATTAACCCCAGAAAGGATGCAGTTTCTTCAGGGTTGCACATATGTTTGATAAATCTATGATCTGGTTTCTGGGATGCCAGCAATTAAAGAAAAGGAAAACTCTAGATAAATTAAATAAGAAATCATATGTTACACAAATAATTAGGCTTAAGGTGTAGATAGAAGTGCTTCCAGGGAGCCAAAAAGCAGAAACCATAGCAGCAAACACTTAGTCAGGAAGCTTCCATAAAAGAATAAGTCTCTACTTGCCATGCATATGTTTCATGGGTGGACTAGGATGGGAAATGAATAGATTTGCTACCAAAGACTCTTGGAATGGGAAGCAGGTACCTGAATTTATTATCCAAATATATGTATATCAAAATATATTTGTTAAAAGGAGATTGGATGTTCTTATAAAAGTGGGGAAATGAATGCCACTTGACCCCAGTACAAGGGTGGAGCCATTGTACTTCCCATTCACTCAAACAGGTTTAGAAGCTATATGAACATCCCACTTATAGCCCATTGGAAAATTCTGTCAACATTGTATTTTAGAAGAAATATCATTAGCCATCAAAAATTAGGAAAGGTTTATTCCCAGTGTAGAAGTTTTACTTTACACTTCAGCTCTTTGAAGACATTTACTTCTTTGAAGACAGTATACTCTTTGAAGAGTATATGTGAATTTATACTTCTTTCTCTCATGGATAATTTATAAATACATCATAATCCTGGTAGAGTTTGGGTATTAATACCGGTTCACATACCAGTATTTCTGTACTGCTCTGGATTCTTCACAGACATTAGAGTGTCAGGAAGTTTTATTTCTCTCTCGGTGTCTACTCTTGTCCACCCACCTCTTTAGACATTCTCAGTGCTTAAAAAGACAGTTATTCCAAATCCTTTGAAATTTGGTGTATTTTCTGGTCACCAAATGCACATTATTTGGGGTCTCTACCTTTGCTCTATTCATAAATATTCATTACTTTCTAAAATATCTCCAAAGACAGCTATTTGAACATTACACTGCCAAAATATAAACCATATGGAGAATGTCTCAGTTCCTTACCTGCATCTTTATACTTTAATCAGGTTAAAAGGAATATCAAATCTTTGGTAACATAACCAGTTGCTAATAGTAGCATTCCTTTTGATCACCATTCATTGACATTATTCTGCAATAAATAAAATAATTACAAAATTAGTTTGTGGTTAAGTTTATGTTAGCTTCACAAAGTAGACACCATAATGTTAGAATCACTTCAAAATGTTTTTATTCACATATATTCCCAAGTGGAAAATTTTCTTATTAATGGGGAAAGATAATCATATAATTTTATAAATTAAAATGCAAAAATAACAGCCTTCTGGTTGTAGACTGGCGTTCTAAAAGTTTGTTTTTATTTGTACATGTCATCATCAAAACTATCATTTACTTTTCTAATTGTGTAGTACTTTTAAATCAAAGGCATTGTCTAAGTTCTATATAAACGGATTATGGCATACTGAAAAATGTTCCCTGATCCATGAATACTGTAAATATTGCTTTATATGACAACACATGTGATTAAATTAAAAATCTTGTGGCGGCCCTAAATATAATCATATGTGTTTTTATAAGAGAAAGTCAGAGGGCAATTTGACACAGACAGAAAATGAGAAAGCAGCATTTCAACAGAGGCAGAGACTGAAGTAATGCAGTCACAAATTAGAAAATTCTGACATCCAACAGACACTGGAATAGAAAGAAAAGGATTTAAAACTAATAGACAGACTAATGCCGGATAAGCTCAACAGCACAGACTCTGGATACAAAGATAAGAACAACAACATTAAAACTAAAAACAAGAGATTTAATGCATTCAAATGTTAATCAAGTATCTCCTCTGAAATGTTATAGACCTTTCTGGACGCTGAGTATAGAGCATTAGGTGCAACAAAGTGGCTACCAGGGTGGAGCTTGCAGTTGAGATATGCTAAATTTGGAGTAGGTGAAAGCATGAGCACATCACTGAACTAAATTAGAAGAAAGGAATTCTCTAGCAAATCAAAACAAGACTGAGCCAGGAATGGCATGAATTGACTTTGAAACATGAAATACAATTTATGGAAACGATTCTTAGAAATTTAAATCTGCAAAATATATTTTTATATACATGGGGAGAAAATAAACGTATTGAGTTTCTAAGTAACATTAGTAAATACAAAACTTTTCTTTTTCTTTTCCCTTTTAAGACAATACCGAAACATGAAAGTATTGAGCTATTCAATTAGCTAGACCTTCAGAATAAGTTGTCGCATTTCCTGTGTTTGTATTAAAAATATTGAAAATAAATATCTCAGATTAAAATATTCTTTTTTCTAAGAGACAACTTTTCAGCTGTTGTGGAGTTTTTAGTGAAAATGAACAAATTATTTAAACTTATATAAGTTGTATATTTATTGAGAAAAGAAGTCCTGTGGAAACCTTAAATAGGATATTTCAGGAAAATTATTTGAGGCACCTACTATGTTGGTCACATGTTAGTGATGATAGGAAATGAAATAATAGTCAAGTCTACAAATCTACAAATAAATAAAAAACTTTGAAAAATACCATAATAGAGCATTTTTCTTTGGCCAGGGCAGGACTTGAACTCAGCACCTCTGGTATATGGGGCTGGCACCCTACTCCTTGAGCTACAGGCACTGCCCCATAATAGAACATTTTTCAACAGCATAATATAGAGCAACCATATAAATCAACTGGAGTAGATGTAGTTCAGCTAGAAGCCAAAATCTGAGTAGATCATAAAGTAACTATAGGGAGAAAGGAAGAAGAGATGAGCTTGACAGATAAAATAGCATATATGAAGTTACAGTGGAATGAAAGTATGGATTAATAGGATAATTGGGAATATATTTGTTGGTGCAAAATTATATAAGCTGAAGAGGGAATTTGAAGATGAAAATGGAAAAGTAGATGGGGGATTTGCCTTGGATGTCCTGGTGAGGTGTAAAATATATGACTGAACTTTACATTTCAGATAAGGAGAGGCCACTGAAAATGTTTAAACAGTAAAGTGGCATGATCAGATTAGAAACTTAGTTATTGCATTGGTGGTAGTAAAGATTAAAACAAGAGTCTTTGAGTACCTAGCAGATAACAGTAGCTAAAATTTAACAGGCGATCAAGAAAAAATTATTGAAAAACGAACAAACAAGAAGGTAGATGTCAGTAAGATGGCAGGCTAGAAAGTTACAGACCCTCCTTCCTCCACAAAGACACCAAGTTACCAACTGCATACCAATGAGAAAATACCTGACAAACTCTAGAGGCCAGTTGAAAAGCTATAGTCCTTAGGTCATTGTACAAACAAAAAGGGATTCCACCAAAGGGGTAAGAAAATGTTTAGTGTTTGGCATGTTGTTATTACCATTTTCTTTATGCAGCATAGCACAGAACAGTAAGAACCCCTCATACAAGTACCACTTCCTTTGGGCATAAACAAAGAGTCAACTGTATGTCTGATTTTGTGGCTTAGTTGGAGGCTGCATGAAAGACAATTTTCTGTCTAATCAGAGTTAGAGGTCTAAAATAAATAGGTCCAGAGTTTGGAAGCCTTTGTAGAAAAGAAAAAAAAATAATTAAAGCATGTTAGAGCTTCTGCGGGAAGATTCCAGGGAGGGAAAGAAATTACAAAAAACTATAAAAACAAACAAACAAAAAAGCAAATGAATAAATAAAGTGAGAAGTGAAATTATGACCAGGTTGATGGGTGAATGGTCTTCTCCTGCATAAAGTCAGTGTGCAAACACCGGGAGAAGCAGTCATTCTTTCCAATGTCCCAAACCCAACAAAAGTGACAAGAAATAAAAAGAAACAGGGAAATGTGGCCAAATCAAAGGAATAAGCTAAAACTGACTCTAAAGGAAAACAGATCTATGAGCTTCCTCATGAAGAATACAAAATAACTGTCATGAAAATACTCAGTGAACTGAAAGAAAATACCAAGAGACAACTAAACAAAATTGGGAAAATGATACTTGAACAAAATAAGAATACCAACAGAGATAGAAACTGTTAAAAAAAAATCCAAACAGAAGTCTTGCAGTAGAACTGAGAAATGCATTATAGGAGTCCCAAAGTGACTTGATCAGGCAAAATAAAGACTTGTCAAACATGAAGATAGGTCATTGAGATCATTGAGTTGGTGGAGCTAACCACATATGAAGAAAAGCAAAAAAAAAAAATCTTTGGTGCTTATGAGACACTATTGAGCAGGCCAATTGTGGTAGTTTCAGAAGATGAATAGATAAAAAAAGGGGGGCAGAGAATTTCTTTGAGAAATAATGTAAGAAAACCTTCCAAATCTGAGAAAGAACTAAACATACAGAATCAAGAAGCTCATAGAACCACAATTAGGATAAATCCAAGGCATATCATACTGAGATACACAATATTTATACTTCCTAAATCAAAAGCAGAGAGAGAATCTTGAAAACAGCAAGAGAAGGGGGATTCATCACATACAAGGAAGTTTCTATAAGATTATCAGCAGATTTCTCAAAAGAGACTTTGTCCTAAAATTAAAAAAGTCCTAGAAGAAAAGAGAACAAAAGCTTTATAACATTGAACTTGACAATGATTTCTTGAGGATGACACCAAAAGCACAGGAAGAAAAATGAAAATCAGACAAATGGGATTGCATCAAATTTAAAAATCTTTGTGTATCCAAGGACACAATCAACAGAATGAAAAAGCAATTACAGAATACAAAAAAAAAAATTTGCAAATCAAGTGTCTGACAAAAGGTGTTCTCAGAATATACAAAGAACTCCTATAACTCAATAAAATCAAACAATGCTAAATAACCTGATTAAAAAAACATATAAAGGATTTGAACAGACATTTTCTCAAAGAAGATACAAGCATATGAAAAGAGGCACAATATCACTAATCATCAGAAAAATATAGTACAAAACAAAAGAACAATGAGATATCATTTCACACCCATTAGGATGTCTTCAATCAAAAAAAAAATAGAAACTTTGAAAAGTTAAAAAAAAAAAACAGAATATGACAAGTGTTGGTGAGAATGTAGAGAAACTAGAACACTTTTGCACTATTGATAGTGATGTAAATAGTGCAATCATTGTATGGAAACTGGTCAAACAATTAAAAATAGAAGTACAATACGATCCACTGATTTCACTTCTATATGCATAACTAAAATAATTGACACTACTCACTTCAGCAGCACATATAAAATAATTGGAATTGTGGTCTCAAGAAGTTATTTGCACATCAATTTCAATAAGAGCGCTAGTCACAATAACCAAGAGCCCAAATGGCCATCAATGGATGAATTAGTATACACATATAATTAAATATTGTTCAGCCTTAGAAAGGAAGGAAACGCTTTTACAAGCTATAATGTGGATGAAATTTGAGGAAATTAGGCTAAATGATGTTAGGTAGTCACAAAAAGACAAATATCGTGTTATTTTATTTATATGAGGTATCTAAGTAGTCAAATTCATAGATACTGAAAGTGGCATGGTGATTACCAGGTGTATTGGGCTGGGTAGGAAAGGGGAATCATTTAATCAGAATAGTTTCAAATTTTCAAGATGAAAAGTTCTTGAGATCTCTTTCATAATAATATGAATATCAACACTACTAAACTGTACATTTAAAAGTGGTGAAGATGGTAAATTTTATGTTTTGAGATTTGTTTTAACTGCAAACAAACAAACAAACAAACAATAAATGAAAGTCATCAGATCTTTCCTTTAGGAAAAATACTATGTGTCATTATAAATACATATGTCCAATATGACTCAGTTAAGGACTAGGTTCAATGCTGAGCATGCATCCGTCCCTGAGATTGATTGGTGGATTATTAATAGGCATGTAAAGGTAATTTACAGTTCAGGTAAGGCTTTGATGATGCTAAGGTGATGCAGAATAAGACGCTCTGTTATACTTCACTTTTCAATTCTTTCCTCAAAATCATATTTAGGTATGTTGTACTAAACCTAACATACTCTAGAGTATTACGTTTTCTCTCCTAATGCTATTGAAGTTAATTTCTTGAACATCTTGGCTTTAATTACCTCTTCAATGCCTTCTGTAAAACTTTTTTGCTAAAGTAGGAAATCAGAAAAATAGATCGTTAATATGTTTGTTTGTTGTTTTAATTCGTCTTTTTTTTTTTCTTTTACCTGAGCTTAGAAACTCATGCTTCTTGTGCAGGCTGTAATTTGAAATGATTGCCCAGAGGATTCTTCTTCTATCCCAGGCGTATGCTTTTCAGAGTCTAGGCTGGTCCTGCCTCTCTTAATCATAGCTTCACTGTATGGTACGGCGCATATGAGATAGACGTAACACTCCTCTGCCAGCCATTCATTCCCAATTTCAAAGCGTATGTGACACTTAGTAGCCACATTACACTGCGGATTGTGATTCAAATGGGAATAGGCTGGATATTTACTCAATCATCCCAAATCAGCAGAGATTCACCAAAGAGTGATAGATTTTAAGAAGTATCTTCTTGGATACAGAGAACTTAAATTTTTATTAAGACTGAAACGTGGGGAAAAGTGAAACTGATATTTGTTATCCTGTCCAGTCAGAGCAGCAGTTCTTGTAAGAACAACAGGATTTTATATTTTAGCAAGACCTGAAATAAGAGTAAGACTGTGAAACTAATCATAATGATACATTAATAAACACGGAATTGTCACTAGAAAAGAGATACAGTTCCTTTAGGAGGGGGCATGTTGTTTATTGGAACAAATAAAACAATAATTGAATTTAAACATGTATTCCTCCTTACAGAATGAAGCAGACAGTGGAACATGCCTTAGTCCAGAGGGTTGCCAATTTACTAGGTTCTCCTGATATTCCCAGAATCCTTTACCCAAGGCTTTAACCTCACTGACAGGTATTAAAAGTTGGGCTCAAATTACAAGCTGTCCTGTTGCTCTACACCTAAGGTGAGAGAGGAAAAAAAAGAGACTTCAAGTCACTCTTTGCTTCCAGGCACTTGTCAACTAGAAAAGAAAACAAATATTTAGAGGATGCTATCTTGAATGGAGACACCTGCATCATCAAGATGTTTGTTAAGCAAAATCAGTTAGGCCCTAGTGGAATGGTTGACTATTTACCTTCTCCTGAAATGTTACCATTCTTATTCTGATTCCTGTTGTATATTTCTTTTATCATCATATTTCATCTTAGACTATATTGCTATTGTTTAACTTCTAGTTTTTTGTCTCTATTTTATACTTTGAAAGCCTTTTATTCTTAGTGCTGGAGCATGACAGCTCACAGCAACCTCTAACTCTTGGGCTTAAGCAAGTCTCTTGCCTCAGCCTCCTAAGTAGCTGGGACTACAGGCGCCTGCCACAATGCCTAGTATTTTTGTTGTCATTGTTGTAGTTGTCATTGTTGGTTAGCTGACCTGGGCTGGGCTGGAAGCCGCCAGCCTCGGTGTATGTGGCTGGCACCGTAACCACTGTGCTATGGGCGCCAAGCCCCTTTTATTCTTTTTTAATAATTTTTTTCAAATTCTAGGGGTTTTATTTTTCTTCTTTTTGTTTTTCCTGTTATTTCATTTATTGCCTTCTAATGGATGCATTAAAACAGGATTTAATTCCTTTAAATTAACAATTTATCTAATTATTAAAATCACCTCATTTAGAATATTTTATTATATTTTCTTAGCTCTTATTTTTTTCTCATTTTTTCTTAATTTTAACCTAAACAACCATTTATGCTTCCTTTATTAATTGCTTCTTGCTATCCTGCTCTTACGTTCATTTTTATTTTCTTACACAGCTCCAGGATTGGTATCCTACAGGGGTGCTAGTCATTTACAGGATCTTTCAGAGGCTTTTTTCTACTCATCTATTCCTGAAACCACCATAGTCTGGCTTCTTCTAATGAGTCTCCCACCTATTCCAAGGTTAAGTCTACAAGAAACGCTTGCCCCATACACTCTGAAAGATAATCTGGCTAACTGTTCAATGTAAGACATTTTTCTTGCACTTTCTTGATATTATAATTGTCAATATCAATGTCATTTCCCAGAAATTCTTTAACTTTCCCAGTTGCCTACAATATGTATTCCCACAACCCCCAAATATTTCCTCTAGTCTGACATGTACTATACAAAAACCATGTTACTGTTACCGTTGTACCCACACCACTTAGCGCAGTCTTCCTAAGAGAAGCTCGGTAATTGTTGAATAAATGAATAAAATGGACATACCTGATTAATTAGGATGGGGTTGCTTCTTTTCATATTATAATTTTTAGTTGTTACTTGAGAAGCCCTGGGTTTTTGACATCTGTCATCATTCTTTTTTTTTTTTTTTTTTTAGTAAAAGTGCATGTTGAATCAAAAGACACTTGCAAGGAAATAGTTAAATTTGATTTATACAAAATCCAGAATCCAGTAATTTTGACTTGACATACCAAATTAACTTATTCTTGTGGAGACAGTAGATTCAAAAGATGCTCTGCCTCATAAACCAATCAACCAAAAAAAAAAAAAAAAAAGTTTTCAGTCTTCAAATTAATGAAGGCTTAGAGATTGCACATTAGAATATTCCCTCAATTACTACTCTCTCTCCACTGAAGTGTAAATTGGTGTGGTTTTAATTTTTTAATTTTTTTATCTGTAGTTAAGAAGTTTGATGGATTTATTTTCTGATTGAGTTCAACAGCATATGGCCATGGGAGAGTGGGATTGCATTGATGGTTCTGTGTTCATAATTCCAGATGATTTCTCTCTAGTTATAAGGAAATTGATTACTGAAGGGCAAAATGTGGCTTGTAAATTTTTACTGTTTTTAACTTCATGGTAATCATGTTTCCTACTATAACATAGACATTCCCTTTTCTTGGCTGTTGTTTTTGATCCCTTGGAATGCTGAACTACATTTTGTGTTGACACGTGTGTACATTGGTCAAAGGGTTCATTTCTTCCTAAAGCAGAGTGCAGGCTATTTTACTAAAACACCAGAAATCGTTTTACTTTTTCTTGATCCAAAGTAAAGTTATTTTAAAATTATTTAAAATATATTTCAACTTCCTTCTTGATGTATTGGGGAAATATCTGCTTTTGAACAGATTTAGGTCTTGGCTTATAGACAATTCATAATTTCTCTTAATAGCAGAGATCTGTTAGAAATAACCTAATAATTGCTTATGTTATGTGATGTTTAAAGACTTTTTATAATTCTAGTACTTAACTTTCCTATTCCTGAACTCAGTAGACAAGATGATTTAAAATCAAAGTAAATGCGGAAGAGAATAAAAGTCACTTAAAATTACACTATGCACAGCAATAACAGCAACTATTAACTTTGTATTTTCTTCCTTCTTCAATTAATTTATTTTGAATATGTTCATATAAACATTTTGAGAACATGCTGTATGTAATAAACATTTCTCCACACCATTAAAAAATACCTATGAATGTTTTTTTTATTTTCAGACATGTCATAAATTATTCAATCATTCCCTTTAATGTTGTTTTCAATGTTTGCCATGAAAAAATAATTCATCAGTGAACATCTCTGTAACTAACTAGTCCCGTCTATGTTTTTGATTTTCTTATGTTCTGATTCTAGATATATGAGCATTTCTGTGCAAATTGTTTTCCTGTAAGTTTATACCAATACACCCTTTCATCTGCAATTTACTGGAATGCTAGTCTTTGCGTCCTTGCAATTATTACATTTAAAAAATTGCCCAATTTAAGGGAAAACAATTATACCTTATTCTAATCTGCAATTCTTTGATAAGTGGGGGTTCTCTATTTCAAATAAGTAGGCTGTTCCTTGCACATAACTTTCCTGCCCTTTGGCAATGTCTTCAATGTCCTACTTTTTATTCTGGAGGAAAAGAAAATACAGAACCTTCCCCATTAAGGAGTAACAGAACTGTGCTAATCCATGTGCACTTGCTGTTAGCACCAACATCATGTAGGTATTTAATTATTGCTTTTTTGATCAGCTTATTAGAATAGTATATTCTATGCTATTGATATTTGACCAAAAAACATTGGTTTTGAGGGAAATTTTCAGGTTTTCTGTTAAAAAGAAGGCACCATGGTCAGATGTGTTGGAAAACAGTTAAATAAAATTTGTTAGACTTTTAATGTGGAATTTTTAAATAGTCGTTACAAATAAGATATTAGCTGTATGTTTTTCTGATCATATTTATGCATAATTATCTCAATAAATCTAAATAATACATAAAATATAAAGATGACAGCAAAAGCTGTCCATCATGCCAAGGTAGGTACCATTACCATCTTGCTGTCTTTCTCTTGGTATATATTACATATATTAGAAAAGTGAAACAGTAATATACTTAAAGTTGTTTGATAACAGAATCAAGTTATCTGTAGTGGAAGATTCTTCATTGATTCAGAAAAATTGGATCATCTTAGCTTTCTCATTTAAATGTTTTTTCCAGGAAGACTAGTATTGCTCTAATTGCTTTTTTTCAGTGATTGCATCAGCTATAATTTGGCCATTCTCATTTATTTCAATTTTTTCTTCTGGATATATTTTGCAATATCTATCTATCTAAAATATCTGCCTATCTATCTATATAAACTGTGCATTATATAAACTATAAAAACACAATATCTGTATCTATCTGTCTACATAATATCTACCTATATAAAACTGTCCATTATGTAAACTATAAAAAACAATATCTTAATCTATATATATATATAGATTTATCTGTCTAAAACTGTACATTATATAAACTATATAAACACAATATCTCTATCTATCTACCTATAAAACTGTACATTTGCTTTTATGAAATATTTTGAGAAAGGAGTTTATGGATACAAGGGCATGTATGGTTTTAATTTTAATGGATATTTTCAGACAGGTGGCCTAAAAGACTATAATAATTCACATTTCCATCACTAATTATATGTGAGAATTCTTTACTACACCAGTGTTCCTGGCTACTAGAAATGCTGATCATCTTTTTTTCATATATTCACTTTTCATGCAAAATTATTCTTCTATGAAGCTCCTATTTTTACCATTCCTGTTTGTATCTTTTTTGTTTGTTTTGTTTTTCACTGAGTTGGTCTTCATGACTTAGTTCAGTTTTGGAGAGTCTTTGGTATGAAATTGATGTCAACCCTCTTTTGATAGCCAGAGTGACCCATTTAGAAACGAACTCAGATAATGCCATTCCCCTCCTCAAAATGCTCCATGGTTTTGGACTTGAATGATACCTTGAATAGAAATAGCATTTTTTAGATGGAAGTAATTTTCCTTCAACAACATATGGTTATTATTTGACCATCTTTTAGATTCTAGTATGGTAATTCTGATTTTAATGCAAATATTTTTAATTTTTAAATGATTTGATCTGTAAATACATAAGATTTCTCTTTATTTTTGGAGTTCCAGAATTTTTGCTAAATTAAATGTAGGTATATATCTTTTTCATTGTTGCTTAAAAATTCCATAAATTCAGATTAAATCCTATTTTATAATCTTAGGGATTTAAAAATGTATTTCCTCTGATTCTTTTTCTCTACCTAATACTTCTTTTGTTTTTGGATTATATCCCAGAATCAGTCTTTCAACGTCATTTTGTTTTCTTATTTCTATTTTCTCTTCCTCCCTTCCCCTTTCTTCTTCAATCATTTTTTAATTTTTTCTTTATACTCTCTTTCTTGTTTCTTTATTTCCTTCCCTTCTGTTCCCTTTCCTTCCCTTCCTTTTCCTTCCCTTTCTCCTCCTTTTCCCTTCCATTCCGCTTCCTTCCTTCCTGGTAGGGAGCTGTGAGGCTAGGTCTAAAGAGCATAAGTTGATCAAATTGTCTTTACTTTTTTGTTTGATTTAATTTTATGAAATAATTAAGGGTGGATTGCAAAGCAAGGAACAAGGGACCAATGGAGAAAGGAACACTTGTGGGAAGTATGTCTGTAGGGAGACAACAATGCATATAGGTAGCCCCCAAAAGTTTGTTGAAAATGACAGCAAAGGCCTTAGAGAAACGGACAAGAAATGTCTTACCTAGGCCTGACCTCTTCCCTACAGAAAGCTTGTACAGATGTCTCTGTGGGCTAATGAGCTACTGCAACATGCTTCAGGGAGATTGCAAGCAGCTGGTTCTCTGATAAGAGGAAAAGCCTCTTGGGGTTAGATAAGGCAAAAAGCCCCTTTTCTCCCCAGCTCCTGATATGGGTGTGAAATCAACCTCTCTGCCCCTCAGGGACCCAGAGTCTTAATTGCCTCCTGTGAGAGCTGTGTGCATGGTCAAATCTGCCACTACTTTCACAGCCTACTTCAAATCCTGGCTCCTTGTTCATCAAACCACATTCCATTTCTTTAGTTTATAATTAGAATAGAATGGTAGAGTAAGGATCATAAAAGTTAGTTAAAGAGTAGCTTAGTTGAAATTATGAAATGCCAGAAGAATGACAGCATAGGAGTTTTTTGTTCTTTTTATGATTATTCATGTCATTGATTTAAATGATAATGCATACAATAAATATGGAGTGAGCCTATAGTTTGGGGCCTTTGCCATCTCTCCTGTAAGTGGTGTTGGTCACCTGGACCCAGTCTTTTTAAATCTAACTCTGTCTCTGTTTTCTTTATTTCTTCATTATCTCATCATCGCCATGCATTGAGGATACTCACAGGTTGTGTGGGGCTGGTTCCCTTCATTCCTTCTCTCAGCAATGACTATCCTGTTTTTTTAAAATCATCTAAGTTGACTTAGCTTCTGTTCTGTCAGGTATATAATGCTAGAACCTTTTTGAGTATTCTTGTTACTTTTGTATTCTAATATTTACACATCAACCTCAACATGTCTAGTTTTCAAGGTATCTTTTATCCGAATGTTGGTTTGCTCTTCCCACAGATTTCTGGGCTGCATGGCTATAATTTTTTGCCTGCTGATTGATGCACAGGTACTTGTTCATTCTAAACAATGGCCATCCCATAAATGTCAATTAATATATGGGAGCTGCTGTGTCTATGGAATAGCTGATTAAAACTGGTTGGCTCTCTCTTAGTGTCCTGAAGAAGCCTCAACCATAGCAGTAACAGAAAGACTCTCTAATCATGTTTTTTAGCCACTAAGGCTTCTACCCTCTTCATAATGACCCTTAGACCTAGGGAAGAGTTAGACTTCACTACTGTAGCTTTCTCTTTCCCCTTCGCACAAAACCCTTCTAAGTGCCCAGGATAAAAGGGGACCTACTCTTGCCTTTCCTGTTCAGAGTCCAAGATCTCTTCAAGAAACTTTTCATGGATCTTTTCATTATGGCTTTCTGCTGCTAACCCCAAGATGCTTGAATAGTATAGAGAATAGTGTTGAATATATTTCTCTCCATCTGGGGGCTAAACAGATCCACGCCTACAAGATCATATTCAACTTTAAGTGACAATAGTTGTATACAGCTATAATAACTGAATTTATGAATCCAGGCCAGGAAGAAATTCATACTAGAACACAAAAAGGGTGTTTCCTTATCACCAGTTTCCCCATGTCTCCAGCCAGTTATTGATCTAAAAGAGTATAGTATGCTCAGCAAAGAATCTCTCTCTCTCACACACACACACACATTTGTGAAGCTTCTATTAACATTGTGAAGAACTAGTCATCTGCGTCATTTACAGAATCTGTGTTGCGCACTACATTACTATGGATTCCCTGTGGAAACTCACAATAATTGTATGTACTTGAAAAGATGTCGAAGGGCTATTCAGAATATATGTTAACTGACTTCTGTTTGTCATCCTGATAATATTTTTCCCTTTGAAAGTTAAATTTCTGCAATTAGGAATTTTCTTGACTTTAATCTTTCTCAATAATTTTTAAAAAGTCTTCTTAAAAAGAATTGTTAATGCGCTTTCTATATTGCCAATTTCCAAGATATACCATCATGAATATTTTGTAAATGATTCTTAAAGAAATTCATTTCCATGGCAAGTTGCTTCAGTACAAACATTTATTTAAAGAAAAGCAGAAAAAAATTGAAAAGGCATCTTGTTAAATAAATGCTATGGTGAGAGTGGAGATATGATTTATTCTGGGGCAAAATTTCTCTCTGGGAAACTGTGGAATCAGACAAGTTAGCTGTTTCCAAAACATCATGGTGGTAAAGAAATAGGATAAACATTCTCATTCCAAAAGGGAGGAATAGTAGAAAGGAAAATGTGGTCATAAATGTCAAGAAAGTCTGAAATTTATCAGTGTAAATTCTACTAGATTTGATTTTTTTGCTAAAGCAATAATGAAATATTACTTTTATTAAACATTGATTTTTTTTTTCCTTTTAAGATAGAGCCTCACTCTGTTGCCTTAGATAGAATGCCAAGGGCTCACAGCAACCTCAAACTCTTGGGCTCAAGTAATCCTTCTGCCTCAGCCTCCTGAGCTGGGACTTCATGTGCCCACCACAACACCTAGCTTGTTTTTCTATTTTTACTAAAGATGGAGTATTGCTCTTCCTCAGGTTGGTCTCAGACTTCTGAGCTCAAGCAATCCACCTGCCTCAGAGATAAAAATGATTTATAAAGATAAAAGCTGGAGTTATTCTAACAGAATATAATCTCCTACCTTCCACCAACAAATAAAATTTACCATGATTAATTTTCTAGAAAAATGCTACCTATGAAAATTGATCAAAGGAGAGTTGAAAAACTTGGATATAGTCATAGTTGTAGAAGGAATTTAAAAGTTAGGAAATGTTTTGTCTTCTTCAAAAGTCACCAAATAATGATTTTCTCAGAAAATTGTACCAAACAGAGGTTTTCTCTCACCACAATTCTTTGAGCCTTGACAAAGACAAACCTTTTAACAACGTGTCACAGGCTAGTGACTTATCTTCACGAGGATAGCACAGAAGGAATTCCTCACCTCAGAACCATCATAAGTTTCAATTTTAAAATTCACATTCCTAGACTACAACCCACTGCTGCAGAATCAGAATCTTTGTGACAGATGGGAATGAGTAGGTGGGTAGATATAAGGCTAAAGGAGCTATGTTCTTTTAATAAGCTTTTTAATAAGTTTGTTATGTGATTCTGATGTATGCATATTGAGATTTAGCAGCACTATTATAAACAAATTTAAGCAATAAATATAGCAGCATATGTTCTGTAAAATGTAAGAAAACCAAATACAGCACAGAAAAATTGCTGGAAGAATATATAATGAAGACATAAATATTGATTATTTTTAGACATTACTTTGGGGAATTCCCAAATAATTCCAAGCAATTGTTCTTGCTTTGCTTAGGGAGCATATTAATACAATTTATATTGGTATTATTAGCCAGTTCTAAATTAAGGCTTGAAAAACATATTTTACATTGAAATTTTATTGTGATAATATTGATCATAACTTAATTTGAAGTGTCTAAGACAGACTGAAACAAAACATTCTTGCATTTCAATAGATTAAGGTTAATATAGGAGAGAAAAAATATTGGCATTTTGTGGATTTAAAATATGCCAGATAGGATTTTTTCATTCCCATTTTGTAGAAATAGAATCAATAATCATCTATGTGAATTGATTTCAGTGAATTCTGTAGCAAGGGACTAACGAAAATGACATTTAAATTTCTCTTCTAATTCCAATTTTAAAAATTTCCCATTATGCTTAAGGTTTTACCAGCAAATGAGAAATCTGTATACATTATTGTTGGATTATATTATTTCATAACGATAGGGAGCAATTTACAGTCTCAGATGCTATGAAGTACCTTGGAACAACTATGATGAATATTTCCTGGATCAATAATTATTTCAGATTCTGTTTCATGTATTTCCAATACTGATCTGCTTATATACGTTGATGGTTCAGAGAGTGGTTGAAGCTATTATAAGACTTGATAATGAAGTATGTACAATGTGCCATTTACATCAACTATCCAGCCCCAGATAGCTAAAATTACATTAATTTTACTTATTACCCCATATTATTTGCTAATTGAGCAGCATATTTTAATGAAATATTTACAAACTTTGCCAATAGACTTGCATATAGATGTTCCCCCAGCCCTGCCTTTACCAAGCACATTATAGTAAATCTAACATTTTATTATCTGCTGGATTATTAGAATTACTGCAGGAAATCCAGTTTGTGAGTTATCATCTTTACAAAAATAATTAAATAATCTTGTAGTTTGGGGTGGGGTGGAGGGATGTTTGTTTCCAAATCAAAAAGATATTTAGAAAATTATAAAAGGTAGAAAAAGGTTGGCAGCATTATTTTGACTAGATACATGGCTTGCTGGGATCACAATTCCTTGGAGGAAGGATTATGAAGGTAATTATAAATAAGAAAATGAGAACATTTAGGGTTGTGAAGAGTAAAGGATTGTAACGCCAATGAACGAATAGGTGTTGTTTCGGGAAATAGAAAGAGACTGATTCCTCACTTTAGGGAGAGGCATCAACACGAGAGAGATGAAGCTAGCAGAGCCAAGTCAGATTGCTCTAGAGGGCATGCCTGGTACTAATTTTATGAGCAGAGACTGGTCCTATAACTCTGTATACTAGCGAATGACTTGTACAAAGTACCCTGAGTACATATGCGCTTCCCCCTGATTACAGCTGGATTTCCTCTGATTAACTGGGCTAAGTGTGTTTATATGTGTAATTCTCTGCCTTCCCGCTGTGAAATATCCAACACAATCTTCATCTAAACAGCTATGGACCACTAGGAGAGTCAGGTATCAACCTAGTCAGTGAAGACTAACCAGTGAGTATGCTCAGCTATCTATATGGTATCATATCATTTATATTTACAAGGTAGCATTCATCAAGAAAGCATAGATTACTATAAGCCAGGCACTTTATATGAATTTTCTCTGATTCTCACAACCATTCTATAAAGTAAGAATTATATTCCAAGTTTTATAGGCAATCTCAGAGAGATCAAGTAACCTGCTTAATGTTGTATATACTGTAAGTGGTAGTGATAGAGAGTTCCATCATTCAGAGCTAGACAGGTGCCACTCCCCTCCCCCTTTTCCTAGGCGTGCACAAATAGGCCTTTTCTAGATCCCAATCAATGAACTCAAGCAGAATAAGAGAAAAATAGCCTGACTGGTATCTTATTTGGGTTGTCCCTCCTGGAATGAAAAGAATACATCTTACTGCCTCACCTGGGACTGGCACTATAAGGACCATATTCATTTGCTAATGTATTCATTTGCTAATTGGTTTATGTCTGCCCACCTCAAGCCCACTGTGACTTTCTCAAGACCTGCTGTCCCCAGACCACCCTGCTGGCAGGGAGTATATGAACCCCTGGAGGGACTTCTCATTTGCGTTTCCCCCTCCACTGCCAGAGGTTCTGTTGCCTTTCTTTCCCTTATTTTTTTCTTTCTCTGTCAAGAAACTCTGTCCTGTCACTTATCTGCATAGCCTGTGGTTTTATTCTTTGAAACTCAAGACCAAAATAACCCAACAGGAGACACAGAGAAATTCCAGCAATAGTAGGATTTAAATTCAGATCTGTCTTTTTCACTATGAGCATTTTCATTTCTCTTCACAGGCTCAACTCTTTAAAGTGAATTATTCCATCAATGTTCAAGTATTCAAGCTTCTTTCCATTTGATAAACTTATCAAGTGACTACAATATTGCTCTATTCTAACTTAACTGTCATAAATTTTAGCCTTTGAAATAAATTTCATAGAATTACTAGACAGTCATTTAAAGCAAGACATTCCAAAATATGTATTAGATTGCTCATAATTCAAACTAATGTTTCCCATTAAAAAACTATTATAGGCAATGAAAAGAATCAACATTGACCCTTGAAACTGAATGTGCATATATATAAAAATAAACATCATAAGACCATTATCAGATAGAGAATGCAATTTTAGTGACATAATTGAACTAGAAAGCCATGTATAAAATACATTTGACCTTGTAATTTATTCCATTTCATTATTCTCCTAATGTTTTAACCACATACTTGTAGTCAAACATACATATCACAATCCCGATTGTTCAAGTAACCTCTTCAGGTCTACACTACCAAATCCAAATCTTGAAAATTAGGATTAGAACTCTTTTAATACTCAATTCCTAGGTGAGAATCAGAATGGCTTTTTTTTTTTTTCTTTTCTCATTATAGTCATTAAGCCAAGTGAGTCAGGGAACATATGTGAAGTTGGTAGAATTATCAAGAATAATCATCTCCAGGATATCTAGTTTCAAGAAAGGTACTGAATTTGTTTTAATCACCTGCTTTCCTGATTATAATTTTATATAGATTTCAAAAATAAATAAAAAACACAAAAGGAAAATAGTAGTCATTTATAATTCTAATCATAATGATAATTATGTTTTCCATGTAATGTTTTTCAGCTGTGCACATCTATGTACAGTTCTATGTTGTATAAAATAATGTACTGAGAGCTAATATGTTTTATATGAAATATAGCATTGTTCTAAAAATTTTGTCTGAAAATTACAAAAGATTAAATGGTGGGGTTAGATCTCAGAAATAATGCAGGTGGAAACAGGTAAGGTAAATAGGGGCATACTCACGACCTGAACACAGAGGTTGAGGAGAAGAAATCATGTGTGGACCTCAGATTTCTGGGTTAACCAGATATATTCATGATGATCTCCCTTACCAGGAAGGGAAATTCTGAGGTAAATTGGGGGAACAGGATCTGGGGTAGAAATTTACAGGTCAAATGAAATGAGAAGTAGTCATCAACTACAAGTTCCTTTGTGTGTGTGAGAGTGTTGTGTGTATGTGTGAGTGTGTGTGAATGTGCAAGTGTGTGCATGTTGGCGTGTTTTGTGTGTGTTGTGTGCATATGAGTGCAAATGTGAGTGTGTAAGAGTGTGTGTGCATGCAAGTGTGAGTATGGTGAGAGTATGTATTTGTGTATAGTCTGTGCATGTGTGTATGTGTGTGCAAGAGTGTATGTGTGTGAGTGTGTCTGTGTTGGGGAGAAAGACTGTGTCAATTACAAAAATACACTACTCACTTCATTTGACATGTAAATTTATTCACAAAGGAGAAATATGTTGAAGATGTAGATTTGGTCTGCATTTGGATGACATGAAAGGGTGAAGATGAATATCGACTTGGGTAAGAAACATATAGATAAGCAGTGAAGTTGACTAAAGAATCTGAGAACAATGGGCCACTGAAGAAGGAAAATTAGAAGAGTATGTTTTCCTTATAGTGAAGGACAGTCTGTTTCAAAAAAGGAGCAAAACAAGGTTGAGACCTTTGAATACTATGGATGGCTCATGGGAAAAAATTACAGCATAATCCCTGATCAGACCTAATATCATAGGGATTGTATTAATTTTGCCAGTATGCATAGTTCTAGTATAGCAGAAACTATACTGGAGGGATTGAGGAATGAATAAAAAGTATCTTAAGTTCTAGCTATATTCAGGATAACCTGGAAACATTCTCTATGTTGATACCTAAAATTGTTATGTAAAATGTTATGAAAGTTAATGAAAATTCAAATATGAATTCCAGGAAGCTATGATGCAAGAGGCATTCTAGCCATCATAATAATGAAACTGAATCATGAGTTATAAAAATGTAAGCTGAGTCTGCAGTTGCTGTGTGTGTGTGTGTGTGTGTGTGTGTGTGTGTGTTGGGAAAGACAGTGTCAATCACCAAAATAGAAGAACTCGGGTCTAGAAATTAAGGCTCCCACATGTATCTCAAATACCTTAAGGAAAAATGCAGACTAGAAATAATCTGCTAGCAGCCAAGAAAGGAAACAAAACTACTTATTTTGCCTCAGCCTCAGTTTTGCACTAAAACAATAGAAGTCCTTTGAGATAAACTATACTCACAGGCCTAATACCTACAGAGATTTATGTTTCGAATTAACTATTTCAAAGGGGGAAAAAGAAATAAGAAACACCTCACTACCACTCTTCCTATTTCTGAAGCCAAAGGAAAGGTCAAGACTGGGACTGAGTTCCAAATGAATGGTGTTACTGTAGCAGGAAGCCCATGCAGACAGAAGACTCCAGGCACCAGTTGATTAGAGGAAGCAGGTTTATTTCGGGGGGAACACAGCGTGTTTCCCAAAACCCAGCCCCCCGACTCAATCTCTTGCCTCTCTTTTATCCACTTTTCAGGGCGGGAGTGCATGTGAGGGTCATAAAACAGAGAGTGACATGACATCATCCTCAAGGTCCGAGGCTCAAGAGGGAAGGTCAGATTAGAGTCCTTGAGACCCGTCGGACCACCTGCCCTCAAAGGCAACAGAAACCCAAGGAAGTTACTAGGTTACAATCTAGGCCCGGCATATGTCAAGGAAGAAACATACAGGCAATAGAAACACCTGTGGCTTGGCTGAGACCTACACAGAGCGGCTAGGACGGATTCTTTGAGTTCTGCTTTTACTTTGTCTTGCCTCATTACTAACATCCATTAGTGATATCTTCATGGGAAGGTAAAAGGCTTCCGTCAGAAGGACTGTCCACATTTTGCAGGAAAATGAGGACCGAGGGAGAGAAAGAAACACCCAAATATCTGGGTTTAAAAGAGGAAAGACTTCATTTCAGCTGGAGATGCTACGCAAACTAGAGTCCAAAATGGCCAAGCTCTCCAACTGGCTCTGTCCTTTCCCTTTTATTTCCAGCCAAAGATTCCTTGTCCATGGGTACCCTTCTCATCGGTCAGTTAGAATGGAGCTGGAGAAGGCTGGCGAGAGCTTTTATAGAACAGAAGCAAGCATTAGTGTTGAAGTCCCAGGAAGTTAAGTTTCCACAAAATCCTAAGAGCTGAGTCACCACAGGGAGGACTTTGCAGGAGTGTCCTTGGGCTTCTGAGAGAAACCTTTTGTTCTCTCAGACCTGACTTTTTCAGGGTATCCTCTCTCACCCACAGATTACTGATAAGGGAATTCTTTGCCCAATTTCCACATGAATGTGATACAGGGTTTCTCTGTTCAGGGCTAGGCAAGGACCCACATTTTTTAGGCCAGGGCAAACAGGCCTTCTCAGACCCAACTCTCTGCACCCAAACTGTATCAGAGAAAAGGAGCTTGACCAGGATCTGATGTGGGCAGCCCTTCCTGAAGTGAAAAACGTGCATCCTGCTGCTTTGCCTGGGACAGGAACTGAGAGGACCACACTCACTTGCTAATACACATTTTCTGGGGTGGTGCCTGTGGCTCAAAGGAGCAAGGTGCCAACCCCATATGCCAGAGGTGGTGGGTTCAAACCCAGCCCTAGCCAAAAACTCAAAAAAAAAAAAAAAACCCAAAACAAACATGTTTTCTGTCTGCTGGCTTCTTGCCAAGTGCGACACACCTTTCCAAGACCTCCCCCTGCTCATAGGCAGTATATGAACCCCCTTAGACAAAAGACCCATGTGGGTTTTCCCACTTGGGAATCCCCTTCTGCTGCGGGAGGCTTTGTTACCCTTATTAGTTACCCTTCTTTCTCTATTCTTCTTTATAAATAAACTTTGTCCTGTCATTTATTCATAGGATCTGGGTTTTCATTCTTGAATCTCCAGACCAAGGACCTATTGCTGAAAGAAAAATGCTGCCAACTCAAGGACATGCAAATTGTAACTTTGGATCTACAAGCTAAGTGTAGCTCCTAAAACAAAAGTCTGTTTGATTTCACACTAACAATGTTGATTACAAATTTATCTCCCCAGGTGCACAAGGGAGACAAGACAAGATCAATCAATCTTTCACCCACCCAGGGATATCTACATAATTGATCCTTCCTTGGCTCTCTTTCCCTTTACTAACATTCTCCTTATCTAATGTAAAGTGTAGATTTTCTGGGCCTTACAAGAGTGTTATCATTTGTCTCACTGCTCACCCTCCTCTTCCTTTTTTTCTTTCTGTGTGTCCCATCACCTTTAAAAACTGAGTACCCAAATCCTGCTTTGGAAAAACAACCACAGATGTGTCTGTGATTTGTGTCTTTCCCTAGCAAGTTCTCAAAATCTGGCTTAATGAACCTCCATTGATTAAGATCATTGCTTTAGCCCCTTATTTTATCTTGTGGCTATTATATGTTCCGGGACAAGAAGAGGGTAGAGTCAGTGATTAACTTTGAACTTTTAGAATACACAGAATTTTTAAAATTATCAGTAACAGTAGCAGAAGAGTAAGCTAACAATTAATGTATTAGAAAATGAATGGGGAAGTAAAACGTAATTGAATAACAAGAGAAAAATAAAAAAGAAGAAAATTAAAAAGATAGAATAAGAAAAGCATTGTAACCAAGAGTAAGAATGCAGAAGATAAAAATACATCAAATACATTAATAAATAAACAATGCATGTTAATTAAAAGCTATAAATTTTTATATTATCCTAAAACAAATTAAATCTTATTACATACTTCTTATAATAGATAATTTTAAATCTAAAGAAACAAGAGATGAAAGTAAATCGATAGGAAAATATATAAACATAATAAACCAGGGCTTGCTATATAAATGTTAGACAAATAGATTTAATATTTTAACAAGTACTTTAAAATAGTTACTACAATTGAATGAAACAAATATTCACAAGATTTTTTAAAAATTCAAGCATATATGAACCATATAATTTTGTATCCAAATCCATAAAATGAAATCTTATAATTTTGCAATGATAAAAATAAAATCACACTAGGAGATTTTATCCACATAAATAACATCTAAGTAAGACCAAGGATTGGCAAGATTAGAGACTATTTGAAGAATAACAGAACCACTATTACTTTACTAAACATAAAGCATATGCATGTGTTTGTGTATATTTTATATATACATATATGCTTTATGTATACACACACACTTTTGACTTTCAGGATAAATAGGCTTATTAAAATTATCAGTACCAATGACAATAAAAGTACAGCTAACAACTATTATTAGAAATTGATTAAGGACAAAGAGGGGCTATAAGGAATAAGAGAAAAGTCTGGTCTCATAAATAAGGAAGTTATCTATGAGGCCAGGCAGTGGCTTACACCTGTAATCCCAGCACTCTGGGAGGCTGAGACTTGTGGATTGCTTGAGGTAGAAATTTTGAGACTAACCTGAACTAGAGTGAATAGCTAGGCATTGTGGCAGGTGCCTGTAATCCTAGTCTCAAACTACTCAGGAGGCTGAGGCAAGGAGGATCACTTGAGCCCAAGAGTTTGAGGTTGCTGTGAGATATGATGCCATGCCACTCTACCAAGGGTGACAAAATGAAACTCTGTCTCCAAATAAATAAATA
>NW_003852557.1:2569266-2570301 GCF_000181295.1 Otolemur garnettii | reverse complement strand
CTCATGAGGGGTACTCTCTTCCTCCCTCTTGAAATGTCTCTGCTTTATGAATGTTTTAAATAAGTTAAATGCACTGGAGAGTTCCGGCCACTTTACCCTCTCCTTTTACTTTCCTTTCAATTTGACTTGATCAAGTTTACTACTTTTGCTGAGTGACCAGACCATGTCTACTGCACAGCTCCATGGTCTTAGAGATCCCTGACAGAAGAGAAATGGGAAAATAATAAAATGTACCTTCTTCCTGAGCATATTTGAATTATTTACCAAAATCAACTTTCTATTAGGCCATAAAGAAACTATCAACCACGCAAAATATTATGGTTCCTACAGACCAGTTTCTGTACCAAATGTTACTCTCCCCAAATATCCTGTAGTAAAACACCAAAAATACAACAAAGAAAAGAATAAGTTAAATATTTGGAAATCTCAGAAAAATATAGTTTAAAAGCACTTGTGGGTTAAACTAAGATAGTATAATAGGTATCAAATATTTAGAACGGAATAATTTGGAGATACCTATTTAAGTTTTTGGTGGATACTATTATAGCAGTACATATGAAAATATTTATAACTTCAACTGGAGTAGAAAAGCAGAAAATTAATAAGTTGACTGTTTAAATCAAGAAATTAGAAAGTGAGCAAGTACAAAGAATAAGGCAAGAAATAAATAATAGAACTAACATGAAATATTCATAAATGAAAACAATGAAACTATTAGGATGATCAAGAAAACCAAAATACGGTTCTTTGAAAAGACTAATAAGCTAGTCAGACAGATATTTGTTAAAATTGATAAGGAAGTAAGAAAGAGACATGAGTACATGTTCTTAGGATGGGTAAAAGGAAGCAAAGCTGTAGAGAATTTCCAAAATCTAATTATTTCAATATGTTCACTTCACATTTCTCAAAATTTAAATAGAATGCACATGTCCTTGGAAATATACAACTGCTGATGACTGATCCAACAAAGAAGAAATAACACTGCGTGTAGGTTTTGTTATTAAAGATACTGACTCTCCAGTCATCATAAAAAGA
>NW_003852557.1:2565336-2568125 GCF_000181295.1 Otolemur garnettii | reverse complement strand
TATGTACTAAGTAATCACTCACTTATTCACTGGTCTCTCCTTCCAGTAGTCTCATCTAAATTAATAATTTAGAATTATCCATTTGTTCATTTCATCTGAAACCCAGAGGAGGGCAAGTTAAATTCATTTTGGAATAAATCTCCGTAGCAAATGGAGAAATGCAATTTATTTAAACATGTTTTAGCATAGACCATGCTGTGCTCTGACTGGGTTAGTAAGTTAATTTGTTTGCATCTAACTCTAGGTGGGTTTGAATGACGTAACGGGAATTTATATTTCAGTATCGGTCAGCCACACAGTAATCCTAAAGCCTACGCTTTAGAGGCAGCTAGAGCTTCTGTTCTCCTGTTATTTTCTCAAACCAGAGGTTTTTTTAACTACTATAAGACCATTAGAAATGATTTCCTTCAGTTAAATTAAGGATTTATTACTTAGCATATGGGCATAAGAAATTGGCTTTCCTTGGTAGCTCACATGAATGGGTTGGTTAAAAGGAAAAAGGAAAAAAAAATGACAAAGCTTCTTATTTGTATGAAAGAAACCTAAAAATCTAAAGATAGCTGTACTCTTACACATGACACATTAAGACTTTATCCTCAAATGGCCTTGTGTCCAGCCAGGCAGTAGGACAGCATAGTTGCCTACCTCTGACTCAAGAATATATGTGATTGTGCTACTAGAATATTGTTGCATCTGTCTTGAATGAAATTTTGGTGTAGTTAGATAACCTAAAAACAGAGTTAGAATTATATTCAGTTTAAGGAAATGTTATATTGTTTAGTGCTTACTTATTAAACAAATACTTTTAAAGCAACTGCCATTGTGTGGCAGAATTTGCGTGATTTGCTTTCTTAGAATAAAAGACTTGTAAATTTTTGCCATTATTTTTGTAAAAGAATGATCGCGTTGGCATAAAATAGTCTGCAACGTTGTGCTTCAAAGAATAGTGACTGTGGGTTGTAAAAGCTAAGAAGAGTGCACGTGTTTTTTGGATTGAAAAAGATTCACTTTTATTAATAAAGTTTAATTGGATATAGAAATAGACCGTAGTTTGAATTGAGGTGTTTAATTTGTTTGGAGGCATCTCCAATAGATCCTCTCACCGCTCACTCTCTCTCTTTCCACTTTCTATATTTTGTCTTTGCCTCCTTTTAGTTTTTTTTTGACTTATGTTCTACTTCACTAATTTTCTCTTCAGTTTGTCTAAGTTCCTGTTAAACCCACCTATTGAGTTCTTAATTTTGTCAATGCATTTTTTTCAGCATTATAATTTTTGTTCAGAACTTTTTTCAGTCTCTGCTCTTTTTTAGTCTCTGTAATCTATAAACATTTCTTGACCAAGATTTTATAGCCTTGAAAATAGAAGGGCTATTTAATTCCAATCTTTAATATCTCTGTCTATCAATACACTCTTTTCTGCTTCTAAATATTAATCCTCCTATCAAAATTCCCACTTCTTTTAACCTCATTTCCCCTTTATCCATCATTCTATTTTTATCTGACTGTCCAAGTTCATAAACAAATCATTTATACTAACTGTACTTATTTCCTTTCAGATAGTTATTTCCCCTGCAATCTAGTTTCCATTCCTACTACTGTTTTTAAAACCACTTGAAAAATTATTAATAAAATCTTTATAATGAAAAATATTGATTTTTAAATAAAATACAAAAAATAAATGAGACTTGTATTTTCAATTCCCTAATTCTATTGACTTACTTAAAAGTAATACATGCATGTTTTTTTTAAAAAGTAAAGGTTAAAGAAAGATATGAATGCAAAGTTACTTTCCTGAAAGAAAATCACAATTCCACATTCTCTTGTAAATATATGGAGGAAAAAAAACGTGTGCATATGTTTACTGACTGTGCAATGAAACATTAAAAGATCAAGGAAATTCATTTGCTTCCCCACATAACCTCGCTGACTTGCAGCTAAGCAGATCTTGTGACTATTCTGGACAGTGGGGTGATTGGCGGTGAGCTGTGATTGTGGCCTACGGGCTTTCCCACCCTGCTACAGGTGGGCAGGCTGCAGTTTGTGATGCTAGAATGACTGGATGTCAGTCCTCTGCTTTGTTGAGTCACCATGGAGAGGACAACTGCCCTGAAGAGCTGCCAAACTCAAGTTCTATTTTTAGTTTTCCTAACACATTCATAACATTTTTGTTATGTATCATGTCACAGTACAAATGCAACATTGATGATAAGATACGGCAATATCTTAGTGTAGAAGACTTGTACATTGTTGGCATTATTTTTGTGAAAGAATGACCAAGTTGGCATAGAACAGTCTGCAGTTTTGTGATACAGAGGCGTTAACATGAGACAAAACAACAGTATCTTAACACTCATGCCAACTGTTCAATGATCAGGAAGCAATATTTTTAGTACGACACATTATATTTTGTATGTGATTTTTACAGCATACTCGCATGCACACGTAGGTTTGTGGGTTTTACTGTGCTTTAGTTACAGTATAAGAAATTGTTACGTGCTTTGTTCAGAGTTTAACACACTAGGACATTTCACATTTCAAATGGTGGGAAAGAAGTTCCTTTTTAGTGTCTCGTGCAGAAATTCTGTCACTGTGAAGCATTGCCCATGTTAAATGAGGGCTGCCTGTATAGGCACGTGTATATAATTCTTTATTATCAGTTCTGCTTGCACTTTCTCAATATTGAGAAACAAAACACTTCTATCACTGGATCTTGCCCATACTAAGGGGGACATCATTCTTTGCTTTTTATAACACTGCTCGGTTAAGTTCTTTCTCCAGGGTTCTGGCTT
>NW_003852557.1:2564548-2565236 GCF_000181295.1 Otolemur garnettii | reverse complement strand
GTTCATCTGAGATCTGTGTTCACCACTGTGATCTCCATCTCCTTCATATTTACAGCTGTCTCCCAGATTTATAGATTTCATAAACTTTTCCTTCCTACATGTGTAAATCTCAGTTATCTGTTAGATGTTCACAAGATTTATAAATTGCTGCAACCACACAGAATGTTTCATTTGGTAACTCTTTAGAACATTGAAATGTTTTCTTCAAATGAATGATCATATATTTTACTTAGATCGTGAGTTATAGGTGTAGATAGGTGAGATTTTTTTCTAGAACTTTGAGGGAAGGATTCTGTTGGTTCATATTTTATTCCAAACCCCCTTTTGTGTAGTGCAGAGGAAGTATGACTCACGGTGACCAGTCATGATTAATTTATACATGTTATCATTTAGGTTGACAACTAAATGATAAAAGATGGTCAACTCAAGGTTTTTATGCAATGTGTTTTGGAGGCCATTTTGTCTTAAATTGCCTTGGAATTTCCTGGTTTGAGCGTTGATAGTTTAAGTTCAAGGAAATCTTTCTTCATCTCAGGCAAATGAAGACAGTTGGTCACCTTAGAGAGAGAGAGAGAGAGAGGAAAAGAGTAAGCATAATATTAACTTTGTTTAAAGGGGATGATAGGACAGAATTGAGGAGGAGGCAGAGATAGCTGGAACTTTGAAAACAGAGGAACAGAGAACATGA
>NW_003852557.1:2563018-2564125 GCF_000181295.1 Otolemur garnettii | reverse complement strand
AGAAAAACTGTGTTTAGAGAGCAGTGATGACACAGGGGTAAAGCCAGAAGAGGCACAAGGTAACAACATCACTTTATGGAGATCGACCTACTCATTGCAAAAGGTATAAAATTGCCAACAACGAATCATTGGTCTTGCTGAGATCCAGTTTTACCAACACTTCTGTTGGCCTCTTAACTCACTGCCCCATTTGCATCAAGAGAAATCGTTCATGATTTCTCTAGCATTAGAGAATGTTGTAGAGAGATGAGCCCTTATGTCAGTGATATGGTTTGGATGTTTGCCCCCTCCAAATCTCGTGTTGAAATTTGATCCATGGTGTGGAAAGTGCAGCCTGGTAGAAGGTGTTTGGGTCATGGGGGTGGGTCCCTTGTGAGTGGCGTCGTGCCCTCCCTGTGATAATGAGTGAATTCTCACTTTATTGGTTTATTACAGGTAGATGTTTAAAGGAGTCCAGCACCTCCTCTCTCTCTCTTTGCTCCCTTCTCCTTCCACATTGATTGGAGGCTTCCCTACCATCAGAAGTGGAAGCTGGTGCAATGTTTCTTGTACAGTGGTGCTTCTTGTACAGAGCCGTGAGCTGTGAATAAATCTCCATTACTTATAAATGACCCAGCTTCAGGCATTTCTTTCTATTAGTGCAAAATGGACTGCTGAGAGCAGTCTGAACCCGGCAAAACAAAAGATTTGGGAGTAGGGCAGAGCATTGCAGGTAGCTTGCCAATACCCATGGATCACATGCTAGCAGGAGGAGCTGTTTATTTGAAGCATGTTCCAAGACTGTCAGAAACAATCATATCCAATTATAAAAATCAAAATTTATTCCAGAACTGATTGAATTAGTCATATTATAAAGTAATGAAATAAAATTGCAAAGACATGCTGGCATATACTATACACTAAAGGTGAGCCTCCTTTTGGAAGATATTCCCTCCCTCCAGTGATATTACTACACCTCAGAATTTCGTTTTGCAAGAGATGCTATCACATTTTAGTACAGTCTTTAAAAGAAAAACATCAGGGTTGACAGATCTTCATCTGATTCATTCACTGACGTGTGAGTATTTGAAATTTGAGGATGTATTATTATTTGTTATGGGGAGCTTT
>NW_003852557.1:2559222-2561770 GCF_000181295.1 Otolemur garnettii | reverse complement strand
AATTGATAGGAGAATGGACAGAGGTCATAAATTAGAACAGGAAATTTGAGGATTCTAATAAGTAATACCATCTTTCCCTCTGAGTTCAAAACCAAAATGGAGATAGACCCAAGGTCATTCCTTTTTTTCCTATGCCTGACTTCTGAAAAGAGTAAACGAGGGGAAAGGAGTCAGTAGCATCACCGTCTCTGAGTCACCTTGAGCTCTTGTACTTCCCACAAAATAAAACAAAGGCAAAAACAAGTGTCCAAAAAAAAAAAGATCCATGTAATGAGTGGGTATCTAGACTACAGGCCTACTAATTAAATGGCTGTGGTAAAGTGCTGATTGTGGACTTTTTAATCCTTGTTAATCAGGTTAAGGAGTCAATAGGAAAAGACAATGGAGAAGTAAGGTCACAGCAGTGACACATTTTAAGGTAGCATGCCCTTGAGGTTTCACTGCGATTAATTATGCATGCATATTGCTGTCATTCTTTGATCAGATAACTGGGGCATCGTGTGGCATGAAGAAGATGGTTACATTTCTCATAGAGTGATATATAGATTAGATCATGCATTCCCATTTTAATGCGTAGACAATCATGCAAATATCAGTTAAGTAAATTATTGAGGTGTCAAAAAATGTATGTGGTAAATTTGGGAGGAGGCATCCATCAAAGCCAGAGGTGAGTGATGATTCGGTGTTGAATATGTATGTCATTTAGAAAACTTTAAAGGGTTTGAGCAATGTATTTCTCCTTAGTTTTCAGATGTGGTGTTCACGTCCCATGAGCTCCAAATTATTATGCGGTAGCCTGACAAAATTGAGAAGTCAACAGTTTTATGGCGAGTCATAAGATGTGTGTTAAAAGAGCATTAAATCTGTGAACAGGTATGGGATTGTACTTCCCCTCTCAAAATCTAGTTATACAGTCCACGTGCAATTCTGTCTAATTGCGAGAGAGTTCTGTTCTGGTTTTGCCTCTGATTTCAACTAAATGTATTACCTTGATCAAGTTATTGACCATCTCAACTACAGTTTTTGAGCTTTTAAAGTATGAGATTAAATCTGGAGATGACTATATTTTCTTCCAGCTCCCACTTTTTCTACTTTTGACTTGTCCTATAAGATTTGCATCTAAAATTGTCATATCACTTTATTAAAATATATTTCACATATACAGGAAAACTTACATAATCATAAAATCAAAATTATTGTACCTGCCATCCTTTTTCACAACTCCCAGTTGTGTTTAAGAGTTTTTAAAGTGTGTTTCTTTTATTTTTCCACAAAATTACATGTTTTCTTTAGCTGTCAAGTTTGACAGGAAGTTATTTATTATCTTGTGTTTTATAAAATCTAGATTCTATTTCTAGTTATATTTAATTTTTTTTCATCATAACACCTGTTCCTACCTCTCCCTCCTCCTTCAATTATTTGGTTTTGACAAAGATTTGACTAATCAATTGGTATTCAAAGAAATCAAAATTTGGATTTGTTGATCTTTTTTTTTTTTTAATCTTTTTTTCTTTCACCTTTCTCCTTAGTTTATCCTATTTTTTCACTTGCTTGTGGAGTGTAACTATTTTTAATCTTTCTTCCTTCCAAAGGCATGTCTTTCTAAGATCATTTTATTTCACAAGTTTTGATTTGTAATATGTCAGGATCTGCATCCGACACCACTTCTTAGGGCCCGGGAGTGGCCAGGTCTCGGGCCCGGCTTAGGTAGGTTCTGGATGCGGACCACTAAGCTACCTTGCTCAGGAACAGTTTCTCTTAGTTGCCTGAGGGCTATCTACTTTAGCTGGAGAGAGAGAGAGAGAGAGGGAGTCTTAGAGAGAGTAAAGCAGTCTTCTTAGAATAGATAGATCTTAGTCTTTAGTAGAGCTTGGTAATCTTTGGCAGAGAGATGCCGTGCTGGCATTCTGCAAGCAGAAGAGGAGACAGAGTCAGAGTAAGCATGTCCATGATAGAATGCGCATGCCTTCTGACTGACTTCTCCTCCAGCCTAACATAAGGCTGAGCTCTTGCCGCTCAACACCACAGGTGTAGAGACTGCCAATTCACCAATGCTCTCATCTCGCGAGCTCTCTCATGCTTGTTAGAACTAAATCTCTCTCCATGCCCTTTTCGCCAAGGTGTTCCATTACAGGTATTTCCTATAACTCACTCCTCCTCCCATAGGCTATATGGGCTGCTACAGTAATATGTGAAAAATCGTATTCTTGTTCCCAATTTTTAACCTCTTCTTGTAGAATAATCCTGTATCTCTGCTTACTGATACGTGATTTAAGATGATTCTATGTTGTGGGACTATCTCTTCTCTTCCACTGACAAGGGCTTGCCTACCTGATTTGTTTTAGTCACTAGAAGTAGCTAAAAAATTATTGTGTGGATCCCCTCTCCTGAACTTCCAATGTCCTTATCTTTTCTCTTTTATTGTCCATCTCTTTGTCCCTTTGTCCACTTTTCTGAGAGACTCTAGCAGTATTATTTTCCAACCTGTCTTTTGAATGTTGGCTCTCATTTTTCTACCTTACAGTATTTTGTCTAGAGAATGCAAGCC
>NW_003852557.1:2557476-2559047 GCF_000181295.1 Otolemur garnettii | reverse complement strand
TTTTTTTTTTTCAGGGTAACAAAGAAAGATTTTACTTAGGAAGAACAAAGAGAAAGTCTGAAACACTTCCAAAGAGAGTTGGAAGTGGGTCTCTCTCATGAAGGAGAGAAAGTGAGAGAGATCCTGTTTTATATTCTTCAAAGAATAACCTCAGGTTATCTGTCAGCTCTTCTTTCAGGTAATACAGAATGCTAAGTCAGTTATCCCTACTCTTATGTTTTTCTAGTTTCTCAAATGTTGTGTTTTTCTTCGTGTTCTCATTTTCTTAGGAGTTTTTGACATTTGTATAAATCATTTTTGTTATGTTTTCAGTGGATCATTAGAAAAGAGGGAACATGCGTGTATATGTTACATCTGCCACTTAAAACTAATTATTCACTCCCCTCCCTCATATTTTTTAACTCATATACTTAATTTGGGTTATCTCCAAAAGCAGAGACTAAGAAGGATTTATGGAAAGGGAATGTATGGAAAGGGCAAAACTGTGGACAAAGTAAAAAATCAGTGCTCCTTAAGGAATTTTAGGGCAGGAAATAGGGACAAATGGTAGATTACTGGGGGCTTATAGGGCAGTGAATCTATTCTGTTTGCCACTGTAATGGTTGATACACGTCGTTATACATGTGTTAAAATCCAAAGAAGGTACAAAGAAAGAGTGAAGCTTAATGTAAAGTTTGGACTTCAGTTACTGATAATGTATCAATATTTGCTCATTGATTAGCTGGGATCAGTATACCACAACAACACAAGATGCTATCGTAGTAATACAGGCAACTGTGTGTTGGGGGGTAGTGTATGGAGAGTATGTGGGAGCTTTCTATTATTTTCAATTAATTTTTCAGTAAACCTAAGGCTGCTTCAAAAGATAAAGTCTATTAATTAAAATAAAAAAGAATCTAGATCTTTGTTCTGACAAGTGGCTATGTTCCTTGTGAATCATTTGATGATTTGGAGACTGGTTTTCCACTACTCTGGGAAGTCCAGATGCCTCTGATTCGTGGTGTCTCTCCTGAATGCTGTGTTCTCCAGGGAGGCTCTCTAATTCCGCTATTCAGAACTAAAATGTCTCAAAGATCTGCAAGCTTTGGTCGTGGTTTTACTTGTGGCTTCCTAGCAATTGTTACCTCTGTAATATACGTTGGCCTTGCGGAGTCTGAATTTACCCATATACAACATATTACTCAGCCAAATTCTCAAGGTGACCTCTGCAGATCTCTGGAGCTATTTTGTTATTTCTCTGTACCACAAATTCTAGTCACTTTAGCCTCTCCAAATGTTGCGTAGGTCCTCTGCATACTTACTTATCGTTTCTCTGTTATGTTACCATCCAAAAAGTGCTTCTGGGTAAACATCCAGGGCAATAATGGGGCTCACTTATTTGTTTCTCTTCTCTCAGGAATCAAATATCTGTGGTTTCTGTTATATTTTGTCCAGCATTTCCTTTTTTTAATGGCCAGGGGACCCAGTCTGATCTAGCTACTCCATCTAGGTTAACAATGATCTAGCTAACTCCATCTAAGTTCTAATGAATGATTTAAATCTTGGAATGTTTATATGTTTTAATTGTAAAC
>NW_003852557.1:2555675-2556792 GCF_000181295.1 Otolemur garnettii | reverse complement strand
CAGGCCCTTACATAGCTAATGTTGTCCTTTTTGCCCCCAGAAGCCAAATCCCTAGTCACCTCTTTCTGCTTACAGACTGGTAGCACAGCTGTCCCTTGATTTTTTGTCCTGGTTGCCTTTTCTGCTCCATTTCTGTTTGCAGAGACCTTTTGGCTTAATATAGATCTTATTTCTCTTCTTTAATTTTTTATTTTCCTATTCTTGCCACGTACTCTGAGTATAAACTTACAGAGCTGCTGGGCAGATACCTCGTATTGTTTTTCTGAATCTTTCGAAGACCATATTATCTTATGCAAAAAATGTCAGACCTTTAATGATGCTAAAATTTAGTTCCTTATCTGCTATGTCAACAGCAGACTGCAATGTCCTCAAAGGTAATGCCTATAACTTAGAAACTTTACCTCCTGACACATTGTCTTAAATTGTCCTTTTCAAACTATTATCTCTGACAGTGTATTTTAGAGTTTACCAATTCCTCCGGTCAACTTGAATCTACTATACTGTTTTTTTCATCTTAATACATTTACTGTTCATGGCTGATTAGCCAGAAATTATTCCTCTTTTTACATGAAGCTCTTAAACTCTTAAATTTATAAGAATTTCCAGTTTTTTAAATAGACCATGATGTTTTGTGATAAGAGGCTCATTTTTGCATCTAGCCCGCCTGATTCAGTATTATAAGAGAAAAAGCAAGTACTAAAAGTACATTTTATGAGATGAATGTTACAAAGGGCAATGTCTTTAAGACATGAAATCATAATGATGTCAAGAATATCAATATTTGATAGATACCCTGAAACTAAATATCACTGCTTGTGATTCCCTAACTTTTCCAAATCTACTGAAGAGGATGAAGATGTTTTTAAAACTCTCATTTGACTTCACGTTCTCATCCTTAGCTAGGAGTTCTTCACAATGAAGCCAAAGATTCGGTGCTATTAACCTAAGAGTTGTAATTAAGCCATGCCAGTTTAACATTGTGTCTTGTATTTTTTTCCGCAAATGTGTGTGGATTATGATATAGACAAATTACTTGGCATTGGTGATGACGAGATCAATGAAAGCCTATTTATGTGCTAAGGAAATTTGAAGTTTGTATATTAGGACCCTGCAAGTG
>NW_003852557.1:2552920-2554022 GCF_000181295.1 Otolemur garnettii | reverse complement strand
TTTATTTTTCTTTGGCTTTGAGCATTATATAAAATGCTATATTCTATAGTGAATTTCTGTGGTTTTTTTTCTTCAATGTTATGTTTTATGATTCAACCACACTAACTTTGCTATAATACTTTATTTTCACGGAACCCCATAAAGTGAATATATGATGATTAATCCATTCTCTTGTTTAAAGATATTTGCACTGTCTTCAGTTTTTGCTTTTTTTGTTTGTTTTTCTGTGTTTGCTATTTTAAATTCTATTGCTATTAGTATTCCATAGACATCTCTGAATAAACATGTTCAAGAGTCTCTCTAAGGTATAACCCCCTAGAAATGTAATTGTTGAATCTAGCAGGATGTGTAAATGTTTACCTTTACAATGTAATGCCAAATTTCTTTCCTAAAGGTGGTGTAACAATCCCATTCTCACCAGGAGTATGTAAGAGTGCCTGTTGATGCACAGGCTTGCCAATACTTATAAGACTTAATTTGCCTAATATAACATGCACAAAATTGCATCTCATTTTAGTCTTCATGTGCGTTTCTGAGATTTCAGATGAGGTTGAACATCCTTTCCTATGTTTCTGGGCCAATTATATCCCTATTCCATGAAAATGTTTTAGTTCCTATTTTTTGTCATTTTTTTCCCTATTGATTTAGGAGATATAAATCTATTGACATGTGATTATAATTTTCATGTTTGGCGTTTGACCTAGCTGACTACTTGTCTTCATGCTCACAGCTCACATGCTCCCCTAGTCAAAGCATTCTCTGTTCTTTCTTTCTTCCTTCCTTCCTTTCTTCCTTCCCTCCTTCCTTCCTCCCTCCCTCCCTCCCTTCTTTCCTTCCTTCCTTTCTCTTCCTTTATTTTCTTTTTGCAAAAAAAGAAAAAATCCCCAAAGAAAAATCCACTATTGTCTCTTGCTTGAAATATTACAATAACCTTCCAAAAGATGTTCCCACGCACCTTTATGTAGAACTTACGTAGAACTGCCAGAGAGATCCATTTCTATCTGAGCAGATCATTTTGATTCTTTCCTAGAATGCTTTATGATCCTCCATCTTACTAAGAAGAAAAATCAAATGAGTATGACTGCAAAAGCTCTTGTGATCT
>NW_003852557.1:2505109-2551135 GCF_000181295.1 Otolemur garnettii | reverse complement strand
CTAAAAATAGACCTGCCATTTGATCCTACAATTCCTCTATTGAGTATATATCCAGAAGACCAAAAATCACATTATAACAACGATATTTGTACCAGAATGTTTATTGCAGCCCAGTTCATAATTGCTAAGTCATGGAAGAAGCCCAAGTGCTCTTCTCTAATTCTTAATTTTATATTTGTTTCTATTATATAAGCTATGCCTTACCCCTGATTTTAAAGAAAATGATACTATTATTTTACTTTTAAGATTAATAATTCCTATAGCTATTTCATAGATACCTCTTTATTCAAAAAAGTTGTCTTCTATTAATATTTATCATAGTTTTGTTGGTAATTATAATTAGATTTTGTATTTGAACAGAAGACATTTATAAATATGTCAAAATACAGTTTTTCCTCCCAGTAAGCTAATATGGTAAATTGCATTAATAGATTTTAGACATTTAATACTCTGCATTTCTGGGATAAAAACATTTTTTTTCATAGTAGGTACATACACATGAACAAAGGACTTGGATTATCTTCCAGTTGCTTGCTGTTCTAACACATTACTACCAACTCCATGCTTAAACAAACAAATTTATTACCTTACACTTGTACAGGAAAAATCTGAAATGGGTTTTACCAGGCCAAATAAGGGGGCTGGTGTGAATCCATTTTCTTGTCTTTTCTGCCTACTAGAAGCTGCCAATATTCCCTCATTCGTGGCCCTTCTTTCATCGTCAAAGACAGCAATTTGCGCCTGCAAATCTCTTTTGTCTGATCCCTACTTCTGTTGTCATATCTCCTTCTCAAACTCTGACAGTTTGTGTAGAATATTTGTATCTACATTATTATTATTAGTTACCTGTGATTTTCTTTATTCTTCCCATTTTGTGTGTGTGTGTGTGTGATTTTGGAATTAAATTTATAATGGCCACACATATTGAACTAAAGAATTTTCTCTCATTTTCTGTTATATACATGATACGTAAGTGTAAATCATTTGTTTCTTGAAAATTTAATAGAGAGCGTTTAAGTAAAATTGTCTGGGCCAGATATTTCCTTTGAGGAATTAGTTTAAACTTTCTATTCCTTTAGGTTTTATATTTCTTCTTGGGTTAGTTTCATTAAGTAAAATATTTCTAGGAATTCATCTGTTTTATCTAATTTTTTTTGTTTGTTTTTTTTTGAGACAGAATCTCAAGATTAAGGTGACCAGATGTCCTGCTTTTGGCAGGCCAGTCCCAATTTTTAACAATTTGTCCCACGTCCCGTGGCATTTTTAAAAAGTCCCGATTTATGGAAAGAATGCATGACAAGCTAGGGAACAGCAAAATAACAGGAAGGGAATATACAGTTTTTGGCTGCCATGTGGCTATTTCTCCATGATATGAGTTTTATATTATTTTTGTTAATTTTATAATGCTAAACTTTAATAACAACAAATAATTGTTGAGAACTAATTATCGAGAACTGCTTATCAAAGTTCACACTGTTGATCAGTTGTTAGAATTCGACCACCATTGTTTGGACTTAATGAACAGTGGCATTTTTTGGCATTGGCAACAACAAAAACATTTTGTAACTGTCTCTCAGAAGATATACATCTTACTACGTGCTAGTGCTGGTTAAACAAGTGATGTCAACAAATCAGCTATTCAGATAATTTATTTATTTATTTATTTATTTATTTCATGAATTTAGCAGATAGTATTCATATTATTTATATTTTATAGTGGCAGCAAAATGTCTAGTGCCAGCCTTGAAAGTGACACTTAGGACTTATGAGGTATCATTATTAAAAATATATGTTGATAAGGAAAAGGTTAAATCTTGGGCATCAGCAAAAATCACAATAGAGAACAAATGGTTAGAAATATTTTGAAACAAACCATGTTCCACACAATAATGCACTAAAAATAGTAGGATATGTGCTGTCCTTACCGGGAACTAATACTGCGACTGAACACATTTTTTCTATAGTAAATAAAGTGTGGACATCAGATAATCACACTTAAGTGTTGAGACTTTGAAAGACATTTTATGTGTGAAATATAATTTAACAAATTCTTGTGAAAATTTTATGGCCTTCTAAACAACAACAGGATTCTACTAAACAAAATTTACTCAAATGAGTAATATGCCAAAGAATAAAATAATACTATATATAATTTTTTAATGTATTATATTTATAAATTGTAATTATGTTGAAATTAAAAAATATATATTACAATACTATTTTTGTGTTCTATGAAAATTTTTGTCGCTCCATATAGACCGAATTTTTAATTAAGAACCGTACCCCCCCCAACCCCCCGGTCAATGGTGTCCTGCTTTACCAATGTTAAAGTCTGGTCACCTTACTCAAGATGTCACCCTGGGTAGAGTGCAATGACATCACAGCTCACAGCAACCTTAAACTCTTGGGCTTAAACAATTCTCTTGCCTCAGCCTCTCAAGTAGCTGGGACTACAGGTGCCCACCAAAATGCCTGGCTATTTTTTTTTTTTGTAATTGTTATTGTTTAGCGGCCCGGGAAACATTGTATGTGGTCAGTGTCCTACCCATGGGCACCACCTGTTTTACCTAATTTTTAGTCTTACTCTTGCTCAGGCTGGTCAGAAGCCTGTGAGCTCAGGCAATCCACCTGCCTTGGCCTCCCAGAGTGCTGGGATTATAGGTGTGAGCCACTGTGCCCTATTGTTTTCAAATAAAAAATTATTTTTATATTTTACACCTCTTACTCTCTGTAGCACTCTGCATATAAATTATTCCCATTAATTAGCTCACTAATTCCCTTTTATGCTTAGCTTATTGGTGGTTAACCCATAATTTAGGTTTTCATACATATAATTCTGATTTTTAGGAAGTTTTATTTGATCATTTTTTTCAAATCTTGTTAATCATTTACTGTAGACTCATGTTGCTTCATAAATATCAGTATTTTTTCTTCATATTTTAAATAATTCATACACATTCATTTTATATTTCACATTTGAAATTAGTGATATTCTAAGCCGGTTGTTTTATTTTTCTGCTGAGTCTCACTCATGCTGGCCTTTTTCATAAAAAAATTGTGTTTATCCCAAAAATTTAGTTAAATCTCCTGCTCATATATCACCTATTAATATACACTTACAATCTACTGAGTTGACATTTTGCCTTAGATGCAATAAATGGTGATATAAAGTATTTCTTTGCATATAAACTTCCTTGTTGGTTTCATAGATTCTTATTGTAAATGCAAATTTTGTTGATTGAACTCATGGGAATCTCTGCAGCCTGAGTGATGCTCTCATTACTCCCAGGAGCTATGGGGTGCTATTGAAGTGAGGCCATTTAGTTCCCTGCTATGTCCTAAGTTTGGTGCAGGAGATAGAATTTTAAGTGCAGCTCTCCCATGTTACCATTCACTGACTTGCAGCTTGGTCTGTGGTTAACAGCATATACCATGTAAATATTTTCCCTCTATTTTTTTGGATATCATTGATGTTTTCTGCTCATATATTACCCATCCCCCTCAACCCATTTTGAAAGGAAGTTAGTAATTTCTTTTACTTCCCACCAGTCATAATATGTAATAAAACTCTGTTTAATATAGATTCTAATTCTACATTTAAAGTGGAAGAGCCTTTAAGAGTATTTAATCTGCCATACAATTAAAAGTATAAGATTTTTTAAAAAACTAACTTTTCATTTCTTTTTTTTTTCTTTTAGAGACAGAGTCTCACTATATCACCCTCAGTAGAGTTCCATGGTGTCACAGCTCATAGCAGTCTCAAACTTTTGGGCTTAAGTGATTCTCTTGCCACAGCCTTACAAATAGCTGGGACTACAGGCACCTGCCACAATGCCCAGATATTTTTTGTTATTGCAGCTGTTGTTGTCATTGTTGTTTCTCAGGCCTGGCCTGGGTTTGAACCCATCAGCTCTGGTACATGTGGCAGGCACCCTAACCCCTGAGCTACAGGCACCAAGTCAAAAAATTAACTTTTCAGAGAATGCATTATTCTCTGTTATATATATAATATATAGTTCATGAGTATATATATATATATAACCTACACATTGATGCTGTAAGGGTCTCGTGGAAAAGCAATATCACGGAGAATAAGCATGCTTATTGAAATTGTGTTTTAAATAAAGGTGACCATCTGCTTGCTCAGGGAAAATGGTGAGCCTTCTTTATTTACGGTTGGTTTATATAGGGAATCTTATGCATGCGCACTATACAGCAATAACCTCATTAACATTCATTACAATCCCTCTGTACATGCACATTGGACATTAATGACTTCGTTAATCCATTTAAACATCTTGTGACCACCTGCCCTGTAAGTAGCTCTTTCTTGGTAATCTGATAATCCACCCAACATACACCTTTAAGCATAACCCTTTCAACATAACCCAGTTTAGCATAACTTAATGAAGAACGTGTTGTCAGTCATTACTCTTTGTTCTTATCTGATGAAGCCTGAGGCTATGGGGAAAAGAGATGATTTGAATGTCTGTTCTACTGACCATGCCGTTTTGAGCCAGTTACTTCGAATCCTTAAGCAAAGCGTAGAGAAACTTCTGGGCATACAGGAATTTGTGTGCAAACCTCTGCTCCCATGTAGGCCTTAAGTCAGGGGGGTGTTGCCTGAGACTTTTATAAGGAATTCTCAGGTTGGACTTCTCAAAAGCCTTTCATGAGCCCAACTTTCATCTGTGCCATTAGATACCTGTATGCATTGGGTAAACTCCTCTTCTCTTGAGGTCCCCTTGCACAGTTCTATTCCCGGACCTGTTAGCAAGTGACCTTGTCACTTACCACAGATCAGGAAAGGTTACTCAATTCCCAGACCCGTCAGCAAGTGACCTTCACCACTTACCACAGATCAGGAAAGGTTACTGATGTGTATCTGGCCGGTTTTCCAAAGGGCTTTTTCATTGGCCTTATAAAGCCAACTTTAATTCCTTAACACAGTCTGGAAATGCTATTCCAGCCAAAGCCTTGGTCATGTTAGGTCCGCAACTAACCTAGTCACATGGGATTCTGCCTCAGTTTCTCACAAGTATGCCCGCACAAAGTCTCTTCACTACTCTCTCTCAAACGGCATTTTTGGCCAGGGACATATAGGCATTTTGCCTATATAATACATGACGATCTGTATTATACCCTTCATTTGTAAATTTTAAATGGCACACAACTTTTGTTTAAATTATAGACCTGGAATTCATTTCAAAGATGTTCTAGTTGGTTTTTCAGCTATCAAAGAAAAAGAATGATTATCCTTTCTTTAAACCCAATTTGCAGATAACATATGTCTTTTTTAAAAATTGTATTTCAATTAATTAGTTTTATATTGTCTTTGACTAGGGGAGATTGATTTTTATTCTTAAGGCAATAGAAACAGTTGTAACTTTTGTTCTTTGTCATGTTGAAATTATTGAAACAGAAGAAAATTAGACTTTATGGTTGAGATTATGTGCTAAAGGGTGATGTGTTAAAGGAGTTAAATTAAGTAACATATAAAGTACAGACTGCCCTTTCCTCAGTTCAGTGCTCATATAAAATTTCATGGAGATATATATTTTGTAGATTTTATACTTTTTTTTTAAAGTCCTCTTGCTAAATCTGAAAGCATGTGTATTAGCTCCTACAGAGAACAGAATCAAGGCAGACTATATAAATTTTATTATCTGATAATAGCCTGATTTATCAGGACTATATCATTCTTTTATCTAATTCTACCTTCAAGGAAAATGAATTATCTTGGATGCTGAAATATTTGATCAAGACCAATTTCTTTCTTCTGGCTCTATAAAATACGTTGGATATAGGAGATGGCCATGGCTAAATATTCGTGCACTAAAACTTAAAGCAACATACAAAAAATTATTGAGTAAATACCAGATTTGGGAGCCAATTAAGCTCTCAAAATTAGTGTTTTTGCTTTCTTTATGAATACTTCAGAATTGTTAACCCCATCATTGAATATAAATAACTTGATATTAGGATGACTTCTCTTTGCTTCTTACTGGTATTAGGTATTTGAATCATAACATGAAATGCAACTGCTTTTATAATTTCCATGAGGTTAAAAATATCAATTTAGTGTTTCACTCACACAGAAACCATAGTGACTTATTATTTTGTAAATCAAGCATGATCACAACTGTTTCTAACATGACTTAATAGATGGTATTTTATTTTTCCATATCAAGGACAGCCATGAAAAGAAAAAAAAATAATAACCTAATTGTATTAATTATCCAACACTTAGTATAATATTTAAGTTGAAAACTTTAAAATATTGTACTTCTAAATTATTAAATATTTTTCATCTTAGTAAAAGTAACAAGAAATTTCAAATTATAAGGAATCTAACAGATGCATATCAACTGAGGGAATGAATTATGAGATTATTCAAGACAATAGACTTATTTTTTGCAAGATACATTGTCACTGTAAGTGCTTAATATTTCACTTACAATCTACTGAGTTGACATTTTGCTTTAGATGCAATAGATAGTGATATAAAGTATTTCTTTGCATATAAATAGTTTATATGCTAAGATTCCAAAGGCAGTGGATAGGGCAGTGGGGCATTTTCTATACAAATTGACTTGCTCTGTTATTTTTTTTTTAGAATAATATTTATATCTAAGATGAGTAAAAGAGAAAGAGAGAGACTAAAACTGTCCAAACTTGACCAAATGATTGTAGATGCTGAAATGATGGAGCCTGAGTCAGTATGTTGTATGTTGTATTTCTATTGGTGTCTATTAATGATAACCCACCTCAGAGTTTATACGCTGATAAGAGATCTTTCTGAGTCCATTACAATAGTATTTGTTCTACCAAAGTAAAGACATAAAAGTTATATTGGATAATATATGTTTGTTGCTCTTTATAACTGAAACCTAGAGATTCATCACAGATGTTATAGCTAAAAATTGAGCCAGGTAATTGGAATTCCATATTGCAATATGGAATTACTTTAAATAAATATTTTGGCAAATAGTTTTGCTTCAACTTGGTATAGATCTCCATAAATTTGTAATGTTTACTTTAGGTATACTTTTCACTGAACTTCTCTGTATTATGTTTAACTTTTTTGAGCCACTGCCCACATACATCTATCCTGTATCTTTATTCCTCAGGTAATTAATTCTCAGAATTTTTATAGAAAGGTATATATTTTACATTCAATACAAAATATAAAATTTTGATTTAAACAAAGGGCTTTATGTTATATAGTAAGAGTCAATAAAATGATTATATGTAGTTGGTTATTCTAAATACCTAAAATCCTTTTAGTTTATTATTGGTAGAAAGGATTTATTTTCACATAAATACTTACAGCACTCAAATTCTCTTTTCATGTTCTTTCCTAGTGAAGTCAAAGAAAAACAAAATATGAACTTTTAAAAAAGGTAGTTTGTTTCTAGTTTAATAATTAACAGTGGGTAGAATTAGGAGGTTCTGTGTTCCTGGATTCTCTAATTGATGACAAATTTAAAATTTTATGATTTCTGCTTCTCTCAAGTAGGACTGACATTCAAGTTGAGAGGCTCTGAGCCACACCTCCTAAGACTAATGTCTGTGGGGGGCAGGCATTTCCCATCTTTCAATCAGGGTGCAGAGAAAGGACTTGCCTTCCAAGAATGAGAATTTGCAGTCTTGCACTCTATTGCCACTCAAGCTGATTCTAATTTTCAGGAAAAATTTTCCCACAGCCTCAATTAAGAATGCCTCTGATGTTTTGTCTTAAACTTCCTCAAAATGCTTTCTTGATCTCTGGTGGTGTTCAGATCCTTCCAATTTATCAAATCCAAATCTTGACCCCACCCACCTAGCACCTATATTACACTACATCTTTGCTTTAAATTTATTCCTCCAAACTTCTAATCATTTCTATTTGTAAGAGAGAAATAGCTTGATAAGTGTTTGCTTTAGCATGATATTAGGGGACAAGGTTCACATGCTGGCCTGGTGTGAGACCAGTCCAATTGGTTTTACTTCTAAGGAATTAGCTTCCTCATGGATAAAATGGTTGAATGAGACTAGGTTTTACAGTACCCTTTAGGTACTATAATAAATTTGTCCACTGATTATCAGGATAGAAATATCTATTTTTACAGATACATTGTTTTCTAGCTTGTAAGTAATTAAGACATAACTTAGGTCTTAATTACTTATTTTTGAATGCATCTAAGCAATTTCTTAGCAATATGGAATTACTTTAAATGAATATTTTGGCAAATAGTTTAACTTGTAATACATCTCCATAATTTTGTAATGTTTACTTTAAATATACTTTTCACTGACCTTCTCTTTATTATGTTTAACTTTTTTGAGCCACCGCCCACATACATCTCTCCTCTCTTCTTTCTCTCTCTGCCTTGTCAGTACCTGATCTAAGAACTGGGGCATTAAAGAAGAAGAAATCTAATAAGAACTCTGAGCTTGTTAATACTTTTTATTGCTGTCATTTCTCTGAGAGAGAATCATAGTGAGGACAGGTCCACAAATTGAGAGGAATTTGGTTTCTATCTCCAAAGAGTATTATTATGTCTTAACATTACAGTAAAACTCTCTAAAATGAGAAGCATAAGCTGAACAGTCCCTGAGGTCCTTCTTAGCATGGAAATTTTATGACAGTAAAATAAAAGTGATCCTATTAAGAATACATAGGCTTCAATCCTAGATCAAGCCCAGAAGGAATAAACTTACATATGCATGATTTGTCCAAAAAGAGGAAAAATGCAGTCCTCCATACCCAACATTTTAGAGCTCCTGGGATCTCATCCAGATTCCATGTCTGAATTTCTAGTCTGGTATGATGTCTTGGTCCCTAAGTTAAATGTTAAGGAGCAACAGTCAATTACATTTAGAGAGATGCATGAGGGTCTGAGGATAAAATGCTTCATTAAAACAAACATCTTCTTTTTAAGAATTATTGAAAATGCTAGGTTATCACTGCACAAAGCTTTTCCTAATCCAATAAGCTAGAGACATCTGTGCACTAAATACTTCTCTGCTTGCAAAGAATCTTGCCCTTTTCATCTTGATTCTTCAAGACAGGAAATGGTATTCCATGGGGGTCCTGCTTCAATTTTTCTTCATTCGGTAGTCTCTTTCCTCTGTTCCAGACCCCACTAGTTTATGCATGTACTGTATTTACGGACAATTTGACTTTAGCTACTCCCATCTCTCATCTGACCCAACAATCCCTATTCAGGTCATTTACATGAATAGGTTCATGATGGTCCTGCAAAGACCCACACTAGACCTTCCAAATATTTATCACTGTTTCTAGCCTTTCACATAATTATACCTTTTCAGGTAGTACCTTTTCTTTTCAAACTCATTTCTTCTCATTATATTCTATGCAATTGTACCAAAAATCATCTGTTAGAAATTCACTTTCAGTTATTATCCAATGTCACCAGTAACATATTATATAAAAAAAAAGAAAGCATAATATAAATGGCCCAGAATAGTAGTCTACCTCTTTAGATGACAACATAGTAATTCTGAACACATTTTTGTTGTTGGAAATTGCTAACTTCAGAACATTTGCCTGTGTTTGATGTGTCTGGTGATGATTAAATACAGTATATTCATTAGCGCTTTCACAAAAACTCTCTAATAGCACTTAATATGTTTTCCAAATAAAGTCTAATTAAAAATCTCACAGTGTGTATGATAACCTAGTTTTGCTAAAGAATAGATTTCGAAAGGTTTAGCGTGATGAAAAGGAGAACTCTTCCAATGCCTACAAGGCTCTTGGCAACTTCAGTCTATAATGACCACTTAGCTGAGCAGTTATCTTAACACATATACAGTAGTACTATTTACAGAGATGTCATCATTTACATATTTTATTGAAATTCATTAAAATACATACTATAAGACTTCACAAAGAATTAAATACATCAAGTTTATTTTAAGATTAATCTAGAAAGGAGGATTGTCACTGTGAAAGATGAGTGGAACTAAGACCTATTTTAATGTTTTATGAAAACATTATTAAAAAATCCATCATTAGTTGCATTTTCCCTCAAGTCACTAAGCTCAGTTAAAATACATTAAGCTTACTTTAAAATCAATAAAGTATTTTAAAAGGTTTTTTTCCTGGTACAAAGCAAAAGTGGGATCATTTATTTTAATATCCCTTAAACACCAGTATCTAATCCATCACTGGGTCTCGCGTACTCGCTAAAATATTACTTTGTTGAATAAAGCAGCATTTCAAAGTGTATGCTTCAATTATTTTCTGGAATCAATAGGAAAATTTTGCTCCATATTATTTGGGATTTTGTATTTCTTTGTACATTTCTCAAGGTTGGTCATCTTGCTTTTCCCTTCCCTGTTGTAAAGATCCATGTGAACCCAAATTGAATAGGATACAGGACTCAAAATATCTGTAGGGACACAAGAGGACAAATATTGTATGATTCCAATATTCTTAGGTAACTAAAGTAGTCAAAATCATAGAAAACAAGAAGCAAAAGGTGATTGTCAAAGACTGGTTGTGTAGGTTGAGGGAGAATTAGGGTTTAGTGAGTCTGTAGTTTCAGGTTTGCAAGATGAGGAAGTTGTAGAGATGTGTTCCCCAACAGTGGGAATACATTTATGTGCTTTTACATTTTTAAGATTGTGAAGTCTAATATTTTTCTTTCCAAAGCATATAAAAGTGAATTTAAAAAAACCTTTTTTTTTTTTTAAGTGAGAACGTTAATGACCATTAAAAGTAAAACCAACATCCATGCTCATAAAAGCAACCTTGCAAAGAGCTTTGTAGAGGTGCAAATAAGACTTTAAGGGAAGTGAACATCCAGTGCAAAGAAGAACACTCCATGTTGGGGCTCAGTGTCTTACATTTCAATTTCACAGTGTTTTGAAATTCTCTGGAGGGCACCCACACGTTCCCATGTGTACCTGGTGCTATGATGTAAGGAATGTTCCATATCCACAGCCAATCACTTCACTGTATATATATATTTTTAACCACACTTTAAAAATAAAGAAAGAAAGTTGTAAAGTGTGGCCACTCCTTTAAAAACAGGAACTCTTTTTTTTTTGTTTGTTTATAGCATGTCTTATATATTCTACTTGTTGATTCCATTTTCCTCCCGTAGTCGACTAAGTCATTCTTTCTTCTACTCTTTTTATCATGAATTTGTCTAGTCCATCATGTCTAGGTCCTCACTGATTTGACTTATAACTAATATCCAGAGCACAATTTCTATCCATTGTCTCATCTCTGGAATATCCAATGCTTGTTACTAATTTCTTTTTATTTTCTTCTGATTTGCCAAGTGTAATTCTGAGTACATTCTTGTACATTCTTTTCCACTCATGCACATATTTAGTTGGTGCCCTTGTGAAGTAACTGCTCTTGACTTTGGCATCAAGCTCTGAGTCAACAACAGTATTTAGGTGAAATTATGAGTCACCATTATAGGGCTTCCTCTTAAGGAGAGGGCGGCAACATTTCTCTTAGTATATATCATAGTTGCAGTGGGTCTTATCACTAACAGATTGTGTTTACCTGCTTTTTTCTCCTTATTTCTTGGTTTTCCCTTCTCAGTCAATCAATTTCATTTATTTTCATCCTGGCTTTATAATTTTTAGGACTCATTGTTTCCCACAAGTAAATATTTCTTTTTCTCAATTATTCTACTTACACAAAAGGGTCATGTTTATGTTTAGCGTCTAACAATAGTCAGGATGATTTCTGAAATTTTACCAGTTGTATGTGTCAAAAAAAAAACATGGTGTCTCTAGAAAGGAGTCTGTGGTCCTTCTTCTGTTTATTTCTCATGTCAGATATGATAGCCCTGAATATATGGTCATTAATACGTAATTTATTTTCCTTTCCACTATATCTTCCATTTTTAAATGTTAATTATTTTCTCCAAGTTCTTTATTTCTTCATGGAGACTCATGAAATCCTCAACTTCATCCCATTTGGATTTTGTTTTATTCTGTATAGAACCTATGAGTCATTTCTTAGGTTATAAGATAATTTACTCTTTCTTGTATTCTGTCATTAACATAATAAATATGGCTGATTGTAGTTTTAAGGTCCACTGTTGACAATCCATAGAAGTGAGAGATTTTTTCCTATTTATTCTTTTTCTTTTAAATCCATTTACTGTTTGATGACAGTACCCCCTTTCCCTCACTAAACACCTCAAGCAAAATGTAGTCAATTTTTAATGGCTCTAAAAGTCCTACATAAATTATTCTTTTTAAATTTATGAAAATATTTTCAAAGTTTAATTAATTGGAAGGAAAAATACTATAACATTTTGGTCCTTCTACCATTTTTAGATGCGTTAACTTGAACAAACCATGTAGTCTCAGTCTTCCCATTCATGCTTTTGTAAAATTGCCCTCAGAAAGACTTTCCCTGTTGACCTTTTCAACAACTGAAAAGAGAAAATCCTCTTGTATTGATGACCTAATTCCCATTTTGGTTGTCCATTATAAAATTCTCTTACACTTCTGAACATGTAGGAGATATATAATTGTGTAGTATCTAATGGAAAATTTAACTAAATTCTTTTTTTCTCTTAATATTTACACATTTTAATGGTTATTGTATAAACTTGTTCAAAAGATACTAGTTCATTTTGAAATTCAGTCTAAGAACACTCCACCTACAGGTGGATCATTGGAACATCATTCTTCGCTAAGACAATAAGATTTGACAGGGTGGAAAGTTGGTTTTCTATCCATCCTGTGAAAGGTTTAACTACTCTCTGAGCTTCATCTTCTGTTAGATATTAATACTGATCTTTACCTAGCAGAAGTAAGATCAAACTTGGTTTATTTGTGTAAGTGTTTAATATATTTTCTCTTTCAAGGATATATTTCTACTCAGTGCCCTAGAAAAATAATGAAAACACCAAGAAGCATAATATCATATGTGCTTTGCTTACTAACAGATCCTCAAAATTGAGTGAATTCAGCACACCTGGATGAGCTAAATACATTTTTTAACTTCTATGATGACCTGTCATTCTAAATACTGTATTTCAGTTGCTTTTATCTGTGAAATTCCCTCCCACTTGGTCTCTCTAAATGAGGTTCACATTTCAGTGTGGTCTCAGAAGCAATTTCCCTTGGTTTCTAGCAGACCCCAAAGCTCCAAACATTATTAAGTTTTTTTCATATACATTATAAACCTTACTGCAGCATAACAGTGAATCATCATAATTTTGTTATGCCAAATCCGCAGATGATAGAAACAATAAAAAAGAAACCAAGAAAAGGCTCACAGTACATTTTAGCAAATTATTTCTGACCAGTTTGACAGCTCTGTAAAGTTTTAAGGAATGTGCTCACTCTGCCCTCCTTATAGCCTTTAATCTCAGATAGTGTGTATGGAGGGCATGTCACCTAGCTCCTCTTCTCACTTTCTATGCTTCTCTATGTCAGCCTGATCAAATATAGCTCATGGAACAAAATTAAAGAGAACTTGGAAAATAGGGTCAGAGTACTCTGCATGACACCATAACCAACATAATTATTGTTTGTATTTTTGTATCAATTCTCTTTAACATCTTATTTGCATGAATAAATACCATATTTTGGCACCGCTGCAAATAGTAGACAGCTTTTTTGTTGACTTTTGACATCTTTACTCAACTTTACATTGTTTGCATTAGTTAGGTTATTGTATAATACTCACAATTATATTTTGCAATAAATTTTCATTTCTCCTTGTGTCTCTTTGGCACCATGCTAATCAGGTTCTAATTAAACAAGTGATCTGTTTCATGACTTTCCAAACATATCATAAGAATGTTGTTGCTTGCCAAATTTTATATGACAGTACCATGTTTATTCTCTATAGCATCGAGAATAGATTTTACACATTTAATAGGAATCAATTATATCTCATTTAAATGTACATTTCTTTAACAAAGCTAATAGTTTATAGATAACTTTTTAAAATTTCTTATATATTATCAGTCTATTGGACTAGACTATTCTTTTGCTTATCTAAGTCTTGATTTTTAAATATTATTCTGTGAAATTTTGTGTCTATCATAAAATTCTGTTAAACTTTAGCCACATTTCCTAAAATACTTTTCCAAGATTATTTATTTTTTTAGTTGTATGTTATCTTAAATAATTTACATGTTAAGAGCTTGATCAGAATTTTTTTCTACTACTTCAATGACTCTTAGAAACACAGTCTCCTTTCGTCCTGACTATACGTTTTGATAAATCTGAGTCACTATAGTACAAATAACAGAATAGAAGACTTGGAGTTTCTTAAGATATTTTAATATTTAAGGAATATGTTGAAGCTAATAACACAGTGAATTCTTTTATTCTCTCTCTATTGTGAATTACTATTTAATAAAATCTCTTCAGATATGGGTTACTGAGAATATTATTACTTTCTTATTGCTATTCAAGAAGTCATTTAAATAAAACAATATTTGCAGGAGCTTGTGCTAATTAAAATTACTGCCTTAAACCAAAGGATTCTTGTCTATTGGGTGTCACTGACAAAACAGTAACATTTCTCTCTTTGCAGTACCCCATACAGAGAAACTATGTCCCTGCAAAAGGCTAAAGAACTTTATCATATGAAATACCTGCCCCAAACCTAGGCTGTACATCTCTAGTACCTCTTCTGGCTAACAGCATTCATTTTGAAATTGGAACAACTCCCCGGTCATATCCCTTTGGAGAAATTCTTTATTCATTTATCTATTGATACATAATTTTTATTTTATTGTTGGGGATTCATTGAGGACACAAAGAACCAGGTTACATTGATTGCATTAGTCAGATAAAGTCCTTACAATTGTGACACCTAATATTTTACACATTATGGACACACGTAGCGTTTTGTTCCATATATAAATTATGAGATTATAAATTCAGGGTATACCCAGGGCCTGTCACATTGACACCTTATCATCTCTGTGTGTTGGAAACGATTCGAGTCTTCTCCTCCAGATACTTTGAAATATATAGCACATACCATTAACTAGATTCATCTTTCTCTGATGTCAAATATTAGAACATAGACTTTCTTCTGTGATGATGTTTTGCACTCTGGCCTGGGCAACAGAGCAAGACCTCGTCTCCTAAATAAATAAATAATTTTTACAAAAAACTGATACCTTTTATTTAACTGCATGTTCGTGCCATTAACTAACCTCTCTTTATCCCCTCTGCTGACCCCTTCATACCCTCTGGTCACTGTCATTCTACTCTCTACCTCAGCGAGATCAACATTTTTAGCTCCCACCTATGAGTGAGAACCTACATGATTTGTTTTTCCAGGCTTGCCTTATTTCATAAATAATGCTATTTCATAAAGAATGCTGTTTCCCCCTTGTATGGGTAACATTTTTTTCTTTGAGCTCTCCTATTTTTTTTGTTGTTGTCAATATTGAAATTTAGTTATTTCAGGGAATATGTTGTAGCAACTTTAGAAATTGATTCTTCCATGCCTTCAGGTTTGTTTTTCTTGTATTTCTCTCCTTTACTTGTTCTGTGACATGGTTGGACCATTTTGGTGAAATTTATTTTCTTTCCCATGTAAAGCATCTGATGCCAACTTACAGAGAGTGCACTTTGGGTGTGCACCCTGTCACACCGTGACAGCAGGGGGTTTAGCAGGACACTCTCTGGTCTCTTTCCTCGTCTGTGTTAAGCTATCAGCCTTTGCTGTTGCCACATCCAGCTCTTAGAGACCACTAATTGCTGGTTGATTGCTCTGTTTTTTGTGATAAATTGCTCCACATATGATCCAATTAACAAGAGGTTCATTTTCAGAGGCAGTTTTTTTAGGTAAATCTTTATATCTTGTCCTCTTTAATAATTCAGCTGACCTAGGGTTTAACTTCTTGCTCTTAGGCTTACCTCCAAAATGTCCATTGTTTTTGAGAACACTCTCAATCTTACAATATCCCATACTCAGTTTCAAATAATGTTAAGTTTGCTGAGGAAAGATATAGACCTTTTTATTTTAAGTACTGCCCCTCCTCATGATCACAACAATCTGTCTGAGCCCCTGCTCTGGAACTGGGTGCAGTGACAATTGCTTGCTTCAAGTGTCCCCTCTGCTTTATGAACAGGATGCTGAGAGGGGACAGGGACAGTGTTCCCTGCTTTTCTGGGCTTGCCTTTATCTAATGGAACCTCTTTTATATGAGCGAGTTGAGACAGGGGTGGTCAGGACTCCAGTATTCATGGCCTCCTGTCCTGGGGTCAAGCCTCTGTCCTTTGAATGGAGGATGGGTGATGGGAGTCCTCAATCTCTTACCCACATTGGGTAGAAATTTAGCCTCCGAAACAGGCAGTTGGAGAGGGGGAGATAAGAAATTATGACATTCTGCTGTTCTTCCCTGTGAGATATCCTATTTCTTGGTTGGGGACCCTCCCTCTTGACCAGACCTGCCTGAATTAGAGCTTCTGTCATTGTGTTGTACTGGGGGAGGAGTAGGGACGGCTCAGGTGCCACAGACTCGCATTCTTTCCACAGAGCTTTAGTAGATTTTCTTGAATAGATGTTCATTCCTTTGATACTTGTCTATAGGAATATCTCCAGAGACTTTATTTAAAAATAACAATTTTCAGCATGAATGTCTGTTTTGGGGGCACTGTATCCATGAAGCAACTCCCCCTGCCTTTCCAGAAATTACCTTTGTTTTTTTCACTAGTGTTCACCAATATTCTGAGGTTGTTCTGTGTCCACTCAGTCTATATTTTATAATTTATCTACATAGGTAGATAGTCACAAATACTTATAAAAATTGTTTATTTGTTGTTGTTTTGTTTGTTTTGTTTTGGTTTGGTTTTGAGATGGGCTCTTCTTCTGTTGCCACAGGCTAGAGTGCCATGGAATGATCTTAGCTCACAGCAACCTCAAATTCTTGGGCTCAAGTCATCCTCCTACCACAAACTCCCAAGTAGCTGGAACTACAGTTGCCCACCACAACGCCCATCTCATTTTTTCTAATTTTAGATAAAAGGCATCTCTCTCTTGTTCCAACTGGTCTGGAACTCCCTGAACTCAAGGGATGCTCCCTCCTCAGGCCTCCCACAGTACAAAGATTATAAGCATGAGCCACCATGCCTGGCCCAAATTTGGGTATTTAACTTTGTGGTTTTGAGTATTATATCTAGCTTTAATTAATTTTAAATTAACTAATTATGGTATAGTTTATGATTTTATATTATGTGATTTTACAATTCTATTCACTTAGTAAGAAACACAGATCATCTAACCCTAGGTACTAAGGCTTATATGTAAATAGATTACTAATGCCCCACCTTCTATTCCCATAATCCCCAACCTCCCCAACTACCATATGTTCTGATGTAAATTAATGTCCTGGCTCTGGTTCTTGTCTTCATTTCTAACATTTAATGGAAAGAATTATGTTAACATATAAATAACAGGTAGATTAGGAAATCCTTTTTATCTGGCTTTAAATAAGTAGGAATATATTTTTTACATAATAAGAAATTTGATATTCTGTCTCAAACTGGTACAGAAGTTCCATGAAACAATCACGGCCTATTGGTTGTTCCATATTGTTTTCTATTTTTCTTAGTTTGTAGCCTTTAATTTCAAAGATGATTATTTCACCTCCAAGAACTGAGTTTCTCTTCCAATCAAAAAGAAAGAAGAAAAAACTAAAGGCCAAAGAAATACATTAGTTGAGTCTGTCACCTTTAAAATCTTTTCCCAGAACCCCAAGTCATCCAATTCTGCTGATACCTCAATGGCTTGAATTGGGTATGTGGTCATCCTCTTATGTAAGAAAGTCTAGGAAGTAAGTACTTGTAGTTGGGAACATTAAATTCTGCCAGATGACATATGGAATATTCTGCTTTCCCCCCCCCCACTCTCTTATTCTTTGTTTTCATCTTTAAAAAATATTAATAAATATTTTCTTGATTGCCATATGTCCACTTTTATAGTTATAGGTTGAAAGCAGGGGAATGGGATTTCTGACATATAATGCAGTCATGGTGTTGGAATCAATTTGTATTTCTTTTAGATATATCAATCTGTTGATGTGGCCATTAGTTCAGAGCATTTGGGTTATTAAACTTTATTGTGGGACACTTAGAGTAGTAGAGTTGTTAAACATCAATTCATTTGACTTTTCTGTCATAGCTGAGTAGACAGGGGATATGAAAGTATGATTGCCTTTCCTAAAGTTATAGCTCAGATGAAAAACCAGTTCTCTTGATTCCCAGTTCTTCTAGTGCATTGACCATTGTAGTTTTAGCAGCCCCTTTTTTAGGGGGCAGGGAGGCTACATGTACAGGCCCAGGAACATTGCATACCTGTTTATCAAGGGCACATTCCATCTGCCAGGCAACCTGCTAAGCATCTAATATGAGGAAGGTGTGTTTTCATTCCCCTTCCAGAGTGGAGCAGATTGAACCTCAGAGATGTGAACTCACCTTGTGGAAGACACTAATAGGTAGCCATTCAAATCCCTTTTCTACATCCTCTGTGAAAACAGGATTGGAGTCAAGTGTGAGGCTGGCCCATATTTTCCAGCATCCCAACATTGGTGTGGTCATGTGACGTGGTCCTCTAGTTACCCCCTTTTTTAACCTTTCCAGTTATACTATGCAGTTGCTTGGGGGTGGGGCTCTGATTTAAAACCTTAAATAATTCTTTACTCGTTTAGCCTCATTCAATACGTAACATTTACATTTACCTTAATAGATACTCGATTCATCCTGTTGATCACTAAAGCTTAAGAATTTCCCAGAGTAAATATTTTCTAAAAATTCTGAAAATTGCCAGATAGACACATCATGCAATAACAGGTTTGACAGGACAAAAGGCAACAACTAGGATTCAGTGATTATGTTATGCAACTGAAAGCAAATATAATCTTATGTATTATTATTTATCTCAAACATAATCAAGCTATTAATGTATCTTTTTATGTCGATGTGCCTATATGAAAAAAGGGTATAGGGAGGCACTTGGGTTCAAAGGAGTCTGGCACCAGCACCATATACCAGACGTGGTTGGTTCACGTCTGCAAAATAAATAAATAAATTAAAAATAAATAAATAAATAAATAAATAAAATAAAATAAAAAATAAAAAGTGGTATAAGCAATGTAAAGATGATTAAAACACTTTTTTCTCAACAAATTGAAATTATAATAATTTCATCATCAAATTCTTTTTTTTTTTTTTTTTTTGAGACAGAGCCTCAGGCTGTCCCCCTGGGTAGAGTGCTGTGGCATTACAGCTCACAGCAACCTCCAACTCCTGGGCTCAAGCAAGTCTCCTGCCTCAGCCTCCCAAGTAGCTGGGACCACAGGCGCCCGCCACAACGCCCGGCTATTCATCATCAAATTCTAAGAACTGATTGCTTTAATGGGTAGATTAAAAAAATAGACTCAGTAAATATTTCAGAGGCTTCTGAAGAATAGTTTCTCTCACACTCTAGATATATATTATGTGTAAACCTATTTTTTTGTTGTTTCTTATAAAGAATAAGAAATAATGCCAAGTTGACATTTGGCTGTTATGAAATCAAATAATAAATGCTTCCAGTTATTACTGAAGTAATTACATAATTTTAAAAAGAACTGAGAAAGAAATATTATAAAATCCTTTGTGTCTGAGGGTCAGTACAGGCTTGTATTTTTTTTTTTCCAGAAGAAGGTAGGATAAATGCACTCTCTAAGGACTCCATAAAGGTAATTAATTCTGATTTACTGAAAAGTATTCTTTATTTTTAATTATATATATGTGCGGAAAATAGCTGTAAGCAAATTGCTTTGAAGTGAAAAATTCTATCATTTAAAAATTTTAATCCATTCCTATTTCTATTCAAATCTGTAATAAAATATAATTAAGCATCCATTGCCCTCCTTTAATTTATGATGCTTAAAAAATATGCAAATATTATGTTGCAGATGTCAGGCATCTGGATTGAAATTATTCCTATGTGATAAGATGATACTTATAGGTAGTAAATATTTACCCCAAAGCAATTCTTTGTTATTTAGTTTTAAAAAAGAAAAGTATTGTCACAGAAGTGATTTTTATTAAAAGTGAGCTCAAGTAATGTCATTTTTCTTCTTATCCTTTTAAAATAAATGCAAAGTCCTTTTCCATCATTTTAAAACTCTATAATCCAGTTCTTGCTTATTTAGACTTTTTATGGGGCCTATCTCACTCTTCTTGATTCAAGATATTCTTTTTAATTATTTCACAAATCCTTAGATTCTGTGTGTTACCTATTAACAGAGCACTCTTTCCCTGACTTTTATATACCTAACATTTTATCATTCAGAATTTGGCTAAAATGATATCTTTTCTGAGATACCATCCTGCCACTCAATCTAAAATGGGCACCCAGGAGTTTGCCTTTATAACATTGTTAACTCCCAGTGATTTTTATGATTATTTGCTTGATGTGTTTATTGTGTATCTCTGTCCCACTGACCTCCTTCCTCTTTTTGAATAGAGGCCTCCTTGTCTCATTCATATTTGTTCTCTAATAATAGAAAAATCATACCTGCTTTATGGAGACTTAAGAGATTATTATTGAAATAATATATCAACAACAAAACTTGACCCTGGAAAGCACACAGATGAACTCCAGCAGAAAATCTCAGATTATCAACCATAAAACCTTCACACTGAAAGGGCCTTAGGACACCCTAGTCTTTTTTCTACACATGAGGATAAAATAAGACTGAAACATGAGGTTTCTACTCAATCTTACACACTCAGAGGGGCAGAAAAACCAAGTACCATGTCATGAAACTCCTCACTGTTCATTCTCTCAGTATTAGCTAACATAGAATTCCTGTCCTGTAGAAATAATGTACTTAATTTCACCGACGAGTACAAAAGTACATAGAGGATTATTGGACTAATTGTTTTATTTTGCAAAGAATTTTATTGCTAGGAAAAATAAGGGTTTAAAAATTAATAGAGGGTAAAGATTAACAGTTGTCATGAAAGCTATATCTAAAGGACAGGTGAAATATAACCAAGTCCTAAAGGACAGGCGAAATATAACCAAGTCCTTGAAAATGAGGCAGAATAAATGCTCAGAACTGGTAGAAGGCAAAAATGAAGGTATAGGGAGCCAATGTTGAGCAAAGCTGATTTAGGCATTCTGGGTAGAGAATAAATTTTGACAGTTTGTTTTGAATCAGATAATGGGAAAATTGAGGGGTCTAAGATGTTGGACATTTACTCAGTAGATATCATAATAGAAACAAAAGAACTAAATTAATTTATAAAGGAAAAGCATGAGCACATTTCTTTTATCCTTTCCTGGTGGTACAAGCCTCCTCTAAGTGGCCGTGGAGGTGTGTAGCACAGCTATGGATATTTAGCAAATAAATACCCACTTTTGCCTCTAGTGAAAATGGGAGTAAATGAGGAAACATTCTCCAGGTAGATTTTGATAACCTCTTGACCTATTCATCCCTACTGAAAAAGTCGGTTCTATCAAATGTGTTTTCCTTAAGGCAACAGGAGTGACATTTTATGAGATGGGTTTATACTTACAGAAAGTGACTGCCATGCTAAAGTTATTGATTACTAGACAGGGTAGGCTTCCATACATAAAAATGTAAATAATAAGTTAAAGATATATGTTAGTTAAAACCATCATGATTTTCAGAATGGAATTATCAATCTTAATGTTTGAACGTTTTCATACATAATTTTAAAGACACTAAAGATCATTTCACAGTTGCCCACACATGGGAAAAAGTCAATCTCACAATTTATATATCTGTAGTTGCAATAAAGGGGGTAATTAAAGATGTCCAAATGTGGAAAATAGTATATCCTAGACAAAAAATTATACTTTTTATCATCATTCCTTCCATGGGTCTTATAGTTTCCCTCCAGGGATAGATATTCATTCTTTTTATTGTAATATATAAAGATCTTTATAGATATTGTGATTTCTAAAAATATCTCCTGAAAGTCTAAGATACAAAGGGTTTTATAGCTTGTGAAAATTTTTACACAGATGCTGTTATATGTTATCACCATTGTCTGCCTGAAGGAGGAAACTTACAATACACAGATCTGTTCAAAGAAAAAGAACAGGACCTGTTCCCTCACCACCTAATGGAAGTTATGATCTAAATGGACCAGTTATTGCAATATTTTCCTCTTTTCACCCCCTTATCATCTTGCCAGAGGGGGAGGGAAGAGAGAGGGAGATTCTTAAGACTCTCAGTTACCAATTGCTGCATACAAAAAATGTGTTACCAGTAGCTTAAAGCACACCAATTTATTTTCTCTTGAATTTTCAGTATGGACAAGAATCAGTGGGGATGTTTTGTCTGTGCTCTGTGCAGTGTTAATTGGGAGTATTTAACTAGGGTACAGGTATCCAAGATGACTTCATAAACCTGTTTTCTGGTTCCCTTGGGGTGGCTGCAATGTCTAGAATTTAGCTGGCCCTGATCTCTCTCTCTCCCCCCATCCATCCCTCCCTTTGTAGGCTGGCATTATTCAAGTTCTTACAATGTCTTCTCTACCCAGCACAATAGTTGGACAATGGTTCAGAACTTCAAGAGAGCAAAAGTGGAAGCTACCAGACCATACAATCATAGTTTCACTTCTGCCCCTTTTCAGAGTTTAGAGCAAGTCATGAGGTTAGCTTAGGTCAACAATTACATAAATAGATCCTATTTTTTATGGGAATAACGTTATGTATATTTAGGGATGCAAGGAGCCATTAGTACCTAACTTTGCAAACTATCTACTATAGAAAGAAAGGAGAATGAAAACAAAGAGGAAACAAAACATAAACTGTACAAAATGCTGCTTTTTCTATAATGTATCCTAGTTAATATCTCCTCTACCCATTAAATTGTCCAGTTCACTTCTGTCTCTCAATCCGTCCTTACCTACACGTCCCTAACTCTGTCCCAGTGTTCCCCTTCCCCACCTTCTTCTCTAAGCAGGTTCCAGCCATCATCTTTCTTCTGAAACTATTTTGTTTCAATCTGTTCCTCCTCCTCCCTTCACTATATGTTTCAGACTATTATACCGTCATCTTTTCAAAACACAAAACTTCACGTTACTTCCTCCTTTAAAAACCTCTGAGTAGCTCATATCGCATAAACCATGAAATCTACATTTCTTATCATCGCATGAGAGACGCTCTCTAATCTCTCTTGACTGCCGTCACTCTTTGGGTCTAGCTATCTCCTAACAAAGACACAACTTAGACTCTTATTTACTGTCCCCCCCCCATGCACCATACTCCTTTTTTATCCATCTACTTTTATATATATTTCTCCCTTTCTCTAGAAAACTATTCCCCTTCATTTACTTGAACGTACCTCATTCTATCTATAAGATTCAGCTTAAGGATTTTCCATTTTTCTAGATCTATCCTTGACATACCCTAGCAGAGTTGATAAGCTTTGGGTCTGAATTATTTCTGTTCCAAATATTGCTAGCACTTAGCCTATCCTGTCTCAGTTAATGTTCAACAAATCAAATACGAACAAAGAAATATAAAACCACATGGCATGAGTCATTGTTCCCAGCAAGAACAAATCCACCCTGTGAAGAAAACTATGATCTGGGGTGAGGGTGGTCCACATAACCAGTTTAACACAACTGGGCCGATACCGTGATTAGAGAGCCCACAGTATTTTCAGTTGGGCTTTTATAATACAGGGTTATAAAGTGGTACTTCAGGGGAGTGCCTTTTGCCACTCCCTGAGCATCTCGTGGAGGTAACAAAGGAAGATGACACACAGTTGATCACTGCAGAAGTTAATAATATGTTGAGAGTGAGCGTGGTGTCTGGTGGTTCTCATGATTCTATCATTAGAGTCAAATTTGCAAAATCCATTACATCTATGTTGTGTTATTGACACCAAAGGTGGGGTTCCTGTTACCATGTGAAGTCCATTCTCCATGCACGTATTTTAGGAGATAATTATGCTAGCTAAAGAGTGAGCAAACACGAAATTGTAATAATGTGTTTAAGGAAAACAAGACGTTTTCACATACAAAAGCACATAAACCTCAGTAAATCTTGAATTACTAGTAATAAAAACCAACAAGGAAATTTACAAATAAGTTCAAACTGCCAAGCAATATGTTGGCATAAAGTAGAGGATTTTTTTTTTTTTTTAAATCTGACAGTCACAGTAGCTTTATTTCTACTCTTATGTTGCCTGGATCAGTTGAGTTTGGGATATTGAAATATCTAGTTTCTTGACAGTCCTGAAAGTGTGAAGGTTTTGCTAAAAAGTACATTCTGTGTAAAGATTCTCTTCTGGTGCTCCAGGTTCTGCTTTAAATTTCACACCTAAAAAGAAGGTGTTGGTACTGTGAGATGGGAATTGTAACACTATTCTTTTTTTTGCAGTTTTTGGCCAGGGCCAGGTTTGAACCTGCTGCCTCCAGAATATGGGGCCAGTGCCCTACTCCTTTGAGCTGCAGGTGCCACCCTGTAACACTACTTCTTCTTTTTTTTTTTTTTTTGGCAACAAATGTGAAGTTTTATTTTTTTCCTATCATCTAATATATACTATCTTCATTAGTGAGTAGCCTATCAAGTTTTTTTTAATTATTAGATCATAATTGTGTACATTAATTCTATCATAGGATACAGTGTGTTGCTTCCATATACAGTTTGAAAAACTCTCATCCAACTGGCTAACATAGCCATCATGTCTTTCTCATAATTGCTGTGTTAAGACATTTATATTCGACCTTTAGACAAATTCACATGTACCCTAATAGGATAAATCATAGGTGTGATTCCCCACAATCTTTGAGTGAATAATGCCCACTAGGAACTATGTTTGATATTTCTGCATATGCCATTTTTAAGAACTTCCAATAAATACATAAGACTATTAATACTAATGCCAGTTTAACTTACACATGTATAAAACAATAGAAGCCCAGAAATGTAAAACAAACAAACAAAATAGTCCTTGAACAAGATTGCATACTAATAAGTGCAGACAGAATTGGGGATTAAAGTCATCATTTACGACCCTTTAGTTGGACCTCAAAAGAAATCCATCTAAGATTCAGACATGCCACTGTAGCTTCTGTGAAATGTCCAAATCCCAGAATTTGAAGTTTAGAGAGTGAATCATGGAGGACAGTTTCATGATTGTCGTGAAGAGAATATTTTAAGGAGATAATAATCAACTATTAAGACAGAAAGTCATTGTCCATTTCTTGGCATCAGGAAGCTGAATGTAAAAATTATGATTCTTATCTCATGAATGAGCAAACCAAGGCTTTGGATCCTACATTTTGAGTCAGTCGTGGTGGGCAAAGAAAGGCAACAAAAGCTACTTCCTCACTTATGCCAGCTTATTTTCCTCCGCTGGGCATCATCTTTATTCCAGGATGTAGGATGACACAGGAAATGAGAAGATGCTGGGAATCACAGGTGGCCTGTTTGACTCACGTTTCAGTAGCCACACACCACATCATCAACCTAACCCCTTTCCAATGAGGAGGGCAAGTAAAACTCTCTCTCTCCCTGCTCCAAGGAGAGAAGCGTGTGACCAGTATGCAAAATACTCCCCATAAATTTATTTATCTAATTTCATATTACATGAATGTGTGAGCCAGATTTAAACGGAGGGGCTTGGCGCCTGTGGCTCAAGCGGCTAAGGCGCCAGCCACATACACCTAAAGTGGTGGGTTCGAATCCAGCGCGGACCCACCAAACAACAATAATGGCTGCAACCAAAAAAAAAAAAAAAAAAAATAGCCAGACATTGTGGCGGGCGCCTGTGGTCCCAGCTACTTGGGAGGCGGAGGCAGGAGACTTGCTTGAACCCAGGAGTTGGAGGTTGCTGTGAGCAGTGAAGCCATGGCACTCTACCCAGGGGGACAGCTTGAGGCTCTGTCTCCAAAAAAACAAAAAACAGATTTAAACGGAGGAAGTTTAACTTCAGAGGCAATATGTTTCCAAAGGAAACAATCAACAGCATGAAAAAGACAACCTATAGCATGGGGAAAAATATTTGCAAGCTTTGCACAAGTAAGGAGTTAAAATTCAAAATATATAGGGAACTTGGTAGAAAAAAGTAAATTGATTAAAAAATAGGCAAAGGATCTTAGCAGACATTTCTCACAAGAAGACATATAAATTGCCAACAAGGACGTGAAAAGTGCTCCATGTACCTAATCACTAGGGATAGGCAAATGAAAAACCATAATGAGATATCACCTCACCTCATTTCTGATAGAATATGGACATTATTGAAAAGAAGATCGCAAATTTTGGTAAAGGTGTGTGAATAGAACTTTTGTACATTATTGTGGTGGATATCAGCTAGTACAGCCATTATGAAAAAAAAATATGGCGCAGTGGTTTATTCTTGCAATCTCAGTACTTTGGGAGGTGGAGGAGCATCTCTTGAGGCTAGGAGTTTGAGACAAGCCGAACAACATAGTAAGACCTCATCTCTTAAAAAAAAAAAAAAGCATGGAGGTTTTGCAAAAACTTAAAAATAGAACTAGTGTATGATCCCACTTCTGGGTATATATCCCTATGGAAATGAAATCAGTCCATCAAAAAGTTATCTGTAGTGCCTATAGCTCAGTGGGTAGGGCACCCAGCACATAAATGGAGGCTGGTGGGTTTGAACTCAGCCTGGGCCTGCTAAACAACAATGACACTTACAACAACAACAATAGCCAGGCATTGTGGTGGGCACCTGTAATCCCAGCTACTTGGGAGGCTGATGAAAGAGAATCGTTTAAGCCCAAGACTTGGAGATTGCTGTGAGCTGTGACATCATAGCCACTACCCAGGGTGACAACTTGAGACTCTGTCTCACTTAAAAAAAAAAAGTTATCCATACTCCTGTGTTTATTGCAGCATTATTCAGTATAGCCAAGATACAAGAACAACCTTATATTCATTGATAGATGAATGGATAAAGGAAGTGTGAGATACCTATACACATAGTATTAAAAAATAGGGAATAAGCCAGGTACAGTGGCTCATACCTGTAATCCCAGCACTTTGGGAGGCCAAGGTGGGTGGATTGCTTGAGCTCATGAGTTTGAGACCAGCCTGAGCAAGAGTGAGGCCTCCTCTCTAAAAAAAATAGCCAAAATAGCTGGGTATTGTGGCAGGCGCCTATGGTCCCAGCTACTTGGGACTCTGAGGCAAAAGCATTGCTTGAGCCCAAGAGTTTGAGGTTGCTGTGAGCTGTGATGTCACAGCACTCTGTTGTGGGTGACAAAGTAAGATTGTCTCAAGAAACAAAACAACCCCAGGAAATACTTATCTAGGACATTTGGGACAACATGGCTGAAGCAAAACAGATGATCGTGGATGTTATGCCAAGTGACGTAAACAAGACACAAAGTAACAGATGTGACATAATTTAAATTATAAGTGGAATGTAAAGAGTCAAACTGATAGAGGAAGAGAGTAAAATAGTGGTTTCCAGAGGCTGGCAGCAGGAGGGAACAGAGGGATGTCGGTCAAGGCTTCCAAAGTTTCAGTTATATAAGGTGAATGAGTTCTGGAGATTTCGTGTACAGCAAGGTGAACACAGTTAACAACATTGAGTTGCATGCTTTAAATTTGCTACGAGGGTATATCTTAGGGGTGCTAATGACAAAATAAAAGAAGAAGAAGAGAAAAGAGTAACTATCATAGGTGATAAATGTTAATTAACTTGATTATGGCAATTATTTCACAATGCACATCTATATTAAAATGTCAATCTGTAAATCTTAAATATATGCAATTTTTAGTCATGATTTACACTTCAAAATAAATATGGGGTGAAAATAGAGCCAACGCTTTTTAATATCAACATTAAATTTTATCTCACAGAACAGTCGCTTTGTCAGACACTTTGCTCAACACTTTGCATGGATTTTCTCACTGAACTCGTATCAATCCAATAAAAATCATACTTTTAGCATCACCATTTTTCAGATGATATTTTATTTTCAAGGCTTGAGGGATGGATTATCTTACTTAATTCACAGTGCTAATTCCTGGTATCTGACATCAGAGCCAAGTTCTTAATGAACACCAAAGTGAAATGCAGTGGAGTATTAAAGATACATTAGATATAGATTAATTCTGAGATCTTACATCCAAATTAGAACATCTGCTTTGAAGAGCAATGTGGCATAATCATATGTCAAAGCATAATGACAGCTACACGTTCAGAAGAAGAACATGAAGACATTAAGACAAGTAACTGTGTTCATAATCTGTCTACTTGAGGTTACATGAGGTGCTATTTCCTCACCTAGGACACAATTCTAAGCCCTTTTCTCCAGTATATTTTTGTAATATTAATCCATTCGTGACCCTAAAACTTAAACATTTACTTTTCATCTTGGATTTAGCGTTATTGTTTTTGTTGTTAATTTTCATCCTGCTAAATGATCTTAACACAGTGTACTCAGTCCCATATCTCTTTCAGTTATATTCTTTTTTGTGGGGTGGAGGAATCCCTAGTACTTGCCAGATATAAATTTTTTTTGAGACAGAGTCTCACTCTATTGCCCAGGCTAGAGTGCTGTGGCATTATCATAGCTCCAACTCTTGGGTTTAAATAATCCTCTTACCTTACCCTCCCAAGTAGATAGGACTATGGATGTGAGGCACTATGCCCTGCTAATCTATTTTTTAGTAGAGACAGGGTCTCCCTGTTCCTCAGGCTGGTCTTGAACACCTGAGCTCAAGCTATCCTCCTGAATCAGACTCCCAGAGTGCTAGGATTACCTGTGTGAGCTACCGTGCCAGGCAATAATTTTGTTTTAACAGGCACGTAATAGCATGTATAACAGAGCAAGTACAACAAAATGGTGAACATATATATTGCTTATTAAGTATTACCTGCATTTTTAAACCCAAGATGGAGTAATTACTTTAATTCTCCCAGTAACCTTATTTGTCACTATTGTTCCCATTTCATAGATGAGGAAGTAGAGGCACAGGGTTATGTGACTGGAGGTGATAGAGCCTAAAGTTCAAAGCAATTTGTCTCTGAAGTCTGCAAGTTCAATGTCTATAATAAAGCGCCTGCAAAATTAGGCAAGCCCTTTGAATCAATTTTCTCACATTTGGAAGTATATACAGAAGAAAATGGGAAAAATCCATATGTGCTATAGTGTTAATTAACATATTAACAAATAGGTTTGAAAGCATTAACAAATAAATGAAAAAGTTAATACAAATTCACAAATTACCATCCAAAATGTCTATGTAATGTTACACTACTGCCAATAATGTTAAGCATCAGAATAGAAAACGCTGAAAATATTTATACTTTGCTAGCCCATGTATATTTTATTAAGATCTAACTTGTGTCAAAACCTAGTAGTATTTAGATTAAGATAAATAAGAGCCGTGGACTCCTGTACTTATACTCTGGTCATGAAGAGAGTAGAGAAATAAACAAATTGAGTAATTATAGATTACTACTGTTAAAGAACAGGGGACAAAATTATATTTCACCACGTTAAATCGATACTTATAAATGCACATACTTGCACTGAACAAAAAGCAATCCACAAGGAAGAATTCAGCACTTACTTTTGTTTGTGACATGATACGAGATTTATATCTCCTTTAAATTTTCTTTAATGTGTTTAATTAGAAAAAGACAAACACCTCAGTTGAAAAATAGGCAAAGAAAATGAAAAGCTAGTTCACAAGAGAATACATTTAAATAACCAATTAACAAGAATAAATAATACTTCAGGGAGAAGTGCGCTCAGCCCCTAATTAGGTTAAGTCACTATCCTACATGCTTTCCTCATGCTGTACAGAACTTATTACTATTTGTAATTATAAAACTATTTTGGTGCCATTTTTATTTTTAATTTTGTTGCTATCTAGATTACAAATTTTGGGAAAGCAGCAGCCATGTCTTCTTTCTATCCCCTGTGCCACTGAATCGTAAGTTTTTGGACAGTGGTAGAAGTGACAGGAACACAGTAGGCAACAAGGGAGAGTAAACATTTGTAAAATAAATTAATCTGAATGATAGCATTTAAATTAAGAAATGCATTTAAATTGACACGATATGCTACTTTTTTTTAATTACTCAAGAGGAGTTGAAAATTATAAAAATCAATGCTAGTTTCCCATTGCTTGGAAATAAATTGATAAAAATTATTTTCTGAAAGTTGATTTGCAAATACTTAAAGAAATTTCAAGTTAGATCTTTTTCAAACAAATAACACCAAAAAGGCAACAGGATACCTGCTCATCTGATACTCCTGCTGACTCTATAATCCTCTCAATAAAAGCTGTTCTGGAAATCTTAGAGAAATCCAATAAAAAAAAAATTAGTAAAAAGGTCTCTTCCAATTCTGTAAACTCCACATGAGTCTGTCCAAAGAAAATAATAAAATTAGTGCAGAAAATGTATGTATAAGATTATTATAGAGTACTTATAATGGCTAGAGTATCTCTTTGTGGTGGGATTGAATACGGCATTCTTTTCTTCATGGTTCTTCTAAATGTTTCACAATTACAATATGTTCTTTTTTGCCATCTGTGAAACATTTCAAAACAGATCGATCTGTATTTATAGGATTTTTATATTTTAGCCCTGTGATGTACTTTTAAAGTCTATCATAGCAGATAAAATAGAGAATTAATGCCAGATAGCATATCTAAGTCTTCTCAGAAAAGAAGGGGTATGTTTTAATGGTAACTCAGAAATAAGGGAAGTCAAAAGATATAAAGAAGTTGGAATTCGAGGGGAATCCTGAAGACTGAGCAGAAAGAGCACCTGTGATGATGAGGGAGAAGTAGATAAGGAGGTAGTGGAAATTCTCCAAGTCACAAGAAAAAATGCTGTGACGGGAATCATGGGACACAGAATGGAAGGGCTGAGGTTTCAAATTCCCTGCAGCACAAGGTGAAGGAAGAATAATACTAATAATAAATAGTGTAAAAGGACTATTAATACTTAATAATAAATAGTGTAAAAGGACATCCGAAGACACAGTTTGGGCTTGACCCAATGTAGATAAGAACAAGAGAGAGAAATTATCTTCGTATAATTTCACTATGGATCTTTGGTAATATAATTTATTAGACAATGATAAATTTGAGATGAGAAGAGTCTAAGGCAGCCATCCTCAAACTACGGCCCGTGGGCCCACCAAGGACATTTATCTGGCCCGCCAGGTGTTTTTGCCGCAGCTGCCTGTCCTGCTTAGCAGCTGACTCGTCCCCGGGCCCGCAGTCTGGCCCTCCAACCGTCTGAGGGACAGTGAACTGGCCCCCTGTTTAAAAAGTTTGAGAAGCCCTGGTGGGTTTAAGGACCAGGTGATAGCCAGAAAATATTGTGCCACAAAAGTTAATGACAAATTAAAATGTATTGTGGCAGATCGACAAGAGAGCTGTTAGACGTGGAGGGAGAGTTCTAAGCCTATGATTGAATAAGGCAGATAGAAATTATAGAAATCAAAGACAAAGCCAGTTTCACCAACCTTGCTTAGAGGCTGGTATCAGGATCAGAGGCAGTTTTGTTGTTATTGCAGTTACTGTAATAATCTTATAAACTCACCAAAGTCAGCAAAGGCATTATGTAATTTATGTAGTTTGAACAATGTCTATTGAAGGCAATGCTGGAAAATTTGGGTGAAATTAGCACACAGAAGGAGGGCATTGCGGTTCAGGAATAAGTAAAGTTTACAGAATACATAAGACCAATCTGTAACATATTTAGATCTTTAAAATCAAGAAAGAGAAAAGGATTTCCTTGTCTTTATTAATGCACTGGTGTGATTTAAATGCATTTTCTAAATGTTTCTGGCATTGAGGAAGTTCATAACCACACAAGGCATAAAATATTTCCTTTAACAGTATGAGCATTAAAAAAAAAATCTTAGTATCAAAAGACAGCATACAAAATTTGAATATTAACTGACTTCTTTCTCCCCCAAAGAAAAACAGCTATGAGAAATCTTAGACTCCCTGAATAAAAGGTATAACAAGTACTTTAAAAATCCACAAACTTAACCTCTACCCTAGCAGTACTGTGACAGTGAGCTTGTGAACTGTAGCATTGGGTTTTTTGTCCAATACCCAGGGCAGAGGTCTCTAGACACAGAATTCTAGTCGGATTTGTAAGAAGCAACATTCAGTCTGCTTCCTCACATGAGTATCTTCTATAGTAGAGGTCATGACATATCCACAGACGCCAACAGAGCAACAGATAAAGTGATTTCAATAAAGAGACAGTAACTGTCTAGAAAGGGATGGAGGCTTTCTCTACTGAGAAAGTCTTTCCTTCCTTCCTTCCTTCCTTCCTTCCTTCCCTTCCCTTCCCTTCCCTTCCCTTCTTTCCTTCCTTCCTTTTTTCCTTCCTTCCTTCCTTCCTTTCTTTTTTCTTTCTTTTCTTTCTTTCTCTTCTATATTTATCTCAGTACACAAGTTTATTATCTTTGACTGTGGGATATGATATGAAAACCTAATCAAATGTTGGTAAGTCAAGAGTCATATTGCTTTCTTTTGTACAATAGAAGATGGAATAAAACAGCACCATAATGAATAGAATCTGATGTTAGGCAAATTCCTGATCTGTTTCTATGGATGATTATGTAATGATGATGATAAATCCATATGCTACAGAGACGTTCCTCATTGTATTTTTGTTTCCCCCTCCTTATATCAAACAGCTGTCTTTACATCTGTAGAAAAATTTTGACTTCGTGTTGTTAACTATGTGAGGTGAAGAATTTCTGAAGGTTTTCTTTCTCAGTAAAAGATGCCATTCCTCTCAGAGCTCTGAGATGTGAAACATAATCTCAGTAAAGCCAGTGAAGAAGTGCAACAGACAACATCTTGCTTTATTGAATAAAGAGTAAGGGTAGGCACGAATTCTCTGCGTAGTACGGATGGCAAGTTCCATAGGACTAACATGAAGACTTCCTTTTTATTTTGAGGGTTGGATAAAAAATATTCTGATTTGTGTTTGCTTATTTCTCTCATACATTTTTTTATTTCCCTTTTCAAATTAGAGCTGAATTTGAATTTTATTGTCTCACAGAATTATATTTTAGGGTACAAGAAGTTTTCCTTTTAAAAATATATTTTTGCTGGGCAGTGCCTGTGGCTCAGTGGGTAGAGCTCTGGCCCCATATATCGAAGGTGGTGGGTTCAGGTTCAAACCCAGTCCTGGCCAAACTGCAACAACAACAACAACAAATAGCTGGGCATTGTGGCAGGTGCCTGTAGTCCCTGCTACTCAGAAGGCTGAGGCAAGAGAATCACCTAAGCCTAGGAGCCAGAGGTTGCTGTAAGCTGTGATACCACTGCACTCTACCAAGGGCAATAAAGTGAGACTCTGTCTCTAACATACGTATATTATATGTTTAATATAATATTGTATTATAATTAATAATATTGCTTTAATAACTTTAAGTCTGGCTCAACACCCATAGCACAGTGGTTACAGCACCAGCCTCATACACCAAGGCTGGCAGGTTTGACCCCTATTCTGGACCTGCTAAACAATTACAACTACAACAAAAAATAGCTGGACATTGTGGCGGGTGCCTGTAGTACCAGCTACTTGGGAGGCTGAGGCAAAAGAATCGCTTAAGCCCCCAAATTGGAGGTTGCTATGAGCTGTGATGCCATGGTAGTCTACCAAGGGTGACATACTGAGACTCTTTCTCAAAATAATAATAATAATAATTTTAGGTCTATGAAGTTCAGGTATATTTGGTTGAGGAAGACATAGAAGAAACAATGAGTGATGAGAAGTCTTCCTCTGTTACTATGTTGCATAAATATTGTTTACGGGCCTGAGCAGAGGAGAAAAAGTAGACAGTCATAGATACTTAAGAAGTTAATACGCCCTTGCAAGCAATCATCAAATGTAGAGGAACAGAGTGGGTACGTCACAGCATCTGTGTTCACAGATCACAGAGCTTCCCAGTCTTTATAGAAACCATTTAATTTCAAGTATGGAATGAATGGGGGATAGATGGACATGAAAGGATCCTGCACATGAAAACAATGTGTGCCTCAACTATAATCTCTTAGACAAGTAATTGCTATTCAGAAAACCATTGCCTCTACCAAAAACCTGATCCTATATTTCCTAGAATACTTATATCATGTTAAGATTATGGAATGAAATCCCCAAGGTTGAAGTTTCTTCCAGTGTATATAAAGAAAATAGAATTTTATAAGTTAAAAAAGAAAGTTGTTCAAAGTTGATTTATATTAACCACAAGGAATTCTTTCTTTTCAGCTGACTTTGTGGATTAGATTTTATGTATGATATCAAGGTGAAGGCCACTGTAAGAGCAAATAATAAGAAATTTTTAAAAAGTGCTTAAACAGTTGAAAAAGAATTATGATTTTTAAAATTCTCACTTACATAGATACAAATCCTCAAATGTATATGGAACCGCAAAAGATACCAGATAGTTGACAAAATCTTTACCAAAAAGAATAAAACTGGAGGTATCAAATTAACTGATTTAAAAATATACTTCAAAACTATAATAACCAAAACAGCATGGTATGGGCATAAAAAACAGATACATAAATGATAGAACAAAACAGAGAGACCTAGCCGGGCATTATGGCAGATGCCTATAGTCCCAGCTACTTGGGAGGCTGAGGCAAGAGAATCACCTAAGCCCAGGAGTTGGAAGTTGCTGTGAGCTGTATGACACCACAGCACTCTGCCAAGGGCAATAAAGTGAGACTCTGTCTCAAACCCCCCCCCCCAAAACAGAGAGACCATACCATAAATAAATCCACACATCTACAATCAACTAATACTTTACACAGGGGACAAGAATACACATTAGGGAAAGGACAGTTTTTTCAATAAATGGTGCTGGGAAAATTGGATATCCATATGCAGAAGAATGAAACTAGACTCCTGTATCTCACAATATATAAACTGAATTAAAAATGGATTGAACCCTTGCATGTGAAACTTAAAACCATAAAACTATTAGAAGAAAATATGAGGTATGAGTATACCTTTCTTAAAAGAAGACACACAGGGCAGTGCTATGGCTCAAAGGAGTGAGGCACCAGCCCAATATGCCAGAGGTGGTGGGTTCAAACCCAGCCCTGGCCAAAAACTGCAAAAAAAAGGAAAAAAGACATACAAAAAACCAAGAGGTATATGAAAAAATGCTCTTCATCATTAATGATCAGGGAAATGCAAATCAAAACCACAATGAGATATAACCTCACCACAGTTAGAATGGGTATTACCGAACAAAGAAACAAATAAACAAAGAAGATGACTAGATGATGAGGATGTGGAGCAAAGGAAACCCTTATATATTGTTGGTGGGAATGTAAATTAGTACAGGCATTATGGAAAACAGTATGGAGATTCCTCAAAACATTTAAAATGGAACTACTATGTGATTGCGCAATCTCACTTCTAGGTAAACTGAAAAAATTGAAAATAGTATATCAAAGAGAGTTCAGCATTGGGTGTTTTGCAGCTCTATTCATAATAGGAGAGATATGAAAGAAACCTAAGTGTTCATCAGTGGGTAAATGGTTAAAAAGAATGTGGTATACATATATATACAACGGAATACTATTCAACCATAAAGAATGAAATCCCGCCATTGGTGACAACATATGTGAACCTGATATTATGTCAGGTGAAATAAACCAGATCCAGAAAGACAAATGTAAATAACTCATATGTGGAATCTAAAAAGAATGATCTCATAAAAGGGGAAAGTATAAAGGTAGTTACCAGAGAGCTTGGCAGGGTAGAGAGGAGTTGAGGCTTTGGGAGAAGAGGCTGGTGAATGGGTACAAAGTTATAATTAGATAAGAGGAATATATTCCAGTACTCTGTTGCACAGCAGAATAACAATAGCTAACAATAATGTACTGCAAATTTCCAAATATATAGGAGAATTCTGAATGTTCTCACTACAGGGAAATGATACACATTGGAGGGAAATTACTATGCTTTGATTGTTACACAATATATACATGTATCAAATTTTCACATTGTACCCTAATAAATATGTATAATTATGTGCCAATTAAAAATAAGACTTATAATGAATAGAACAACAAATGACTAAAAACATGAGCAATACTGTCAAATGAGTTAACAACCATACAATTGGGATTCCAACAAAGGATGAAAGTGAATAGATAGAAACAATATTTGAAGAGATGATAACTGAGTTTTTCAAAGCTAACAAAAGAGGTTAATCCAAGTTCATCAAACCCCAAGACAGTAACAGAGAAGCAATTAATATTAAAATACTTAGAACTAAAGACAAATGTAAAACTCTTAAAATTAGCTAAAGAAAATAAAAAAAAACATATATCTTCATATGGCCAATAATAAAAGGAATGACTAGCTACAAAAAGAAAAATAAAATAAATAAAAGAAATCCTGTATGACTGGTAGGTCTATTTTCAGTTCTTTGAGGAATCACCATACTGTTTCTGAATATAAAAAAAAACATCTGTATTAAATTGCTAGTGTTGCCATAACAACAGACCACAGAAGGGAAGGCTTAACAACAGAAATATATTCTACTAGCTCTGGAGGCTGGAGTCCAAGCCGAAGTTGTTTGTTTTTCTAAGCCTTCTGTCCTTGACTTGCAGATGGCAGCTCCTCACCATGTCCTCACTTTGCCTTCCTTTCGTGTCGGTCTGTCTTGGGGGGTTTCTTGCTCTTCTCAGAAGGACACCAGTTCTTTTGCAGGAGGCCCTAATTATCTCCTTTAACCTTGATTACCTCTTCAAAGGCTCTCTATCTTCAAACAGTCACATTTTAGGGTACTGAGGATTAAAACTTCACCATATGAACTTTGAGGCGATACATTGCAGCCCATAATATTGATTTTTAAAGTGACAAAAGAAAATACACTTCAACATAAAATTCTATACCCAGTGAAAGTATCTTTTAAAAATGCACATAGGAAATAGCATTTTAAGACAGCATTTAGAGAATTATCTTCAACAGATCTGGAAGAATGGGAAAACTAAAGATAATTTTCTTTCTTTTTTTTTTAATTGACTCACTTTGTCACCCTCAGTAGAGTGCTATGCTGTCACAGCTCACAGCAATCTCAAACTCTGCAGTTCAAGTGATTCTGTTGCTTCAGTGTCCATAGTAGATGGGACTACAAGTGCCTGCCACAATGCCTGGCTATTTTTTTGTTGTTGTTGTCATTGTTGTTTAGCAGGCCTGGGCCGGGTTTGAACCTGCCAGCACTGGAGCATGTGGCTGGCACCCTACCCACTGAGATACAGGCACCCACCCTAAAGGCAATTTTCTAAGGAGAAAGAAAATGATCCCAAAAATGAAATATAGAAATTAAAAAGAAAAGAGAAACATCAGAAATAGTAAACATGAAGTTAAATAAAAACAAATATTAATTTTATAAAATATGGTATAATTTATATTCAAAACTGAAATTCAGAATATTCATAATAAAAGCAACATAAAGGAATTTAAAGTTTCTATAATTCCAGATGCATCAAGGAAGGATATGGCAAAAGTCATAATTTGCATTAGACTTTAATAAGTCAAGGGCACAGGTTGCAATCTTTGAGAAGGGTAAAAAGCTATACATCTAAGCACTTAATGAAAGGAATACATGGAATAATAAAAATATAAGATTAATAAAGTTGTAAATAAAGCAGATAAAAAGCAACATAAACTAATTAGCCAGAAAGATTCATAAACCTAATTTCATAGCAGTTATGTGAACTATAAAGAAACTAAATGATTCAAATAATATACAACTATCAAAACAACTATATTATAAGGGATATTCTTTAAATATATATGTAATACATGTTTTATATAATGTATTATATATGCCTATATGCATATAATTTAAAAAATTGAAAGTTAAAGATTAGAAAAAAGACTATGAAAACTCTACCAACTAATTCATGTATTAGACAAAGGAGACTCTTTGGAAGAAGAGCTGAAGAAGGGTATTTCATCATGGCCAGGCCATCAACAGAGCAGCAAGGCACAGAAAAGGGAAAATATATACATTCAGTAGCATAAAGAGAAATATTAAGACACCTTTCTCCATAACTGATAGAAAAAACAATGAAAATGTGGGTCATCTAAACCAATATAATTAACAAACTTAACCTAACTCACGTAGAGCAGATAGAAAGTATTGAAACGTACATAATATTGTGAGGGGAGGGAATAGGGTATGAAGAGGGATTTTTACATGTTAATAGCACTGTATTTTTTAATTTGGAGGCTGACTACATGGGTATTCTGAGATTTCTGTATGTATACTATGTTTTTATTCAATATAAATACAACAATTCACAGAGACTTCCGCGCAATCTGCTTTTAAAGTTATACCCAGCCAGTATTCCTCAGCTGAACAAAATCTCTCTGGTCCATGTGTGGGCCCCTTTTCTTTGGAAATTGCTTTTTCTCTCTGAAGCACTTAAAAGTCACATAATTGCCTCTAGTGTATAATAGGAGTAATCTATAAAAATTCTTTATTTCCATAGTGATGGAACTCCATTATTCATACATTACTTGCTTACCAAATCTTCCTCTATTGTGAACCATTGCCAATACTTACGTGGAAGATGAGGGGTAGAAAATTAGGGTATTTTCTGAGCCAGTCACATATCTTATCTTACCTAATCATAAAAAAAAAAAAAAATGTGGTAGGTTTTTTTTTTTTTTTCCTGTAAGGAAATAGATTCAGAAGATACAAATGTTGGGTAATTAAGTTGAACAAGCAGGATTTTATTGTTGTTGTTTTGGGGGATTCATTGAAGGTACAAAGAACCAGGTTAAACTAATTGCATTTGTCAGGCAAAGTCCCTCTTATAAATATTTTCCTCCCCCAAGAGGTGCCAACCACCGTGACCCAACCCCTCCCTCCTTCCCTCCCTCCACTCCCCCATTACCCTACCCCCCCCCCCGTGTACGGAGGTCACCAATTGTCCTCATATCAAAACTGAGTACATTGGATTCTTGCTTCTCCATTCTTGTGAAGCTTTACTAAGAAGAATGTGTTCCACCTCCATTCAAGTTAGTACAAGAGATGTATAGTCCCTATCTTTTTTAGTGGCTGAATAATATTCCATAGAAGAAGCAATATTTAAACACAAATCTATTTCATCCTTTCCATTCTACTTTTCTTTGGATATAAAAATATTCATTGAGCACTTGAATTGATCAATAATGGCTTAATAGCTATTAATATCTAGTTTAGGTAAAGTTCCCATTAAAAAAAATGTTTACAATTTTTTGAACTAGATGCAAATGTTGTGATAAATATCAGGACTGATTTAGGACTCAAGGATTAAGAGGTACTGAATCAAAACAGCCTTCTAGCGGCCTGAGATTCCTAGCATTAGGAATCCACTTACCTAGGCTAGACTGGTCTAATATGAATGTATGGTGTGTATTGCATTTGAAGTCTGATCCTGGACTTGGTTTTAGGCTTCAAAAATACACATACCTATACACAATATGTATGTATGTATATCTGCACATATATATATGTATATCATGCATATGATATAGTGTGTGTATATATGTATACACTAACTTCTTTAGAAATTGAGTTTCATGAAAATTCTAACTATATTCTACTGAAAAAATTTGGCATCCAATAATGCCAGACTTCTACACGTAATAGGGATTTTCCTATTTTTTTCTGTAGGAAACTTTACCTGTTCATCATTACAAGTATTTTTGAGTTTGCACTATCCTTGAGGCCAGTTAAATGTTATTTGGGTTTTTTCCCATCGTTATCAAACTAAGCTGTTGTGGGTATTTTGGTTAACCCTTTGATGGGGCAGCATATTTAATCCAATAATACATTGACTATTTTGCAGGAATTACCCAGGGACCGCACCCACGGCTCAAAGGAGTAAGGCACCTGCCCCAGATGTCAGAGGTGGCGGGTTCGAGCCCAGCCCCAGCCAAAATCTGCAAAAAAGGTAAAAAAAAAAAAGTATAAATTACCCATAAACCCATGATTAAAAGAGATGAAATATAGTCACTGGAAATTTAGTTGTAGAGATGTTTTATTGTTGATGGGTTGCCTGTGAAAACATTTTATTTTCTCTATTGCAATATACTATCAAAGTAATGGTCATAACTGTGCAAATAAATGCAAAATAAAAATAAGAGGCTTAATTCTCCATATTAAAAATAATGGAAGACAACCATCTCCTGCTCTTCCTTTTCTCAGAGCATTTACTTTCAGAAAACTTTTAACCATGCAAGTACTCTCTTTTCTCTTTGAAAAGTGTGTAAATCCTTTTGAAAACTAGACAGACTTTTATAACCCAGGAAAATCTCCAGGACATGGGAGTCATCTCTTTGAAATGTAAACATTCAGAGAAATAGCATCTTCATCTCCCGGCTGCTGTAACAAGGTAGGAGCCTAACTTCAGTGGGTACCTTGCTCCCAGTTGCAAAACAACTTCCTGTCATCAAAATATGAAAAGTTTGTTTTTCCTTTGAATAAAGCCAGTTAGTTAACATGAATGCTCATCCCACGTAATAAATAGGTAAATTAAGGTTTAACTACGTGTGACCAATGGGGCTGCCAAGTCCTCTCACTAGAGAACTGGCTATTGTTTATCTTGAAAATATGTATGTAATGGGTCGCATTTGTTTGCCTATGGAAGAAGGTCAAATGTGTTTCTGTCTTTTCGGCCTCTTAGTGGAAACCTGTGAGGAGAATCATATTCAAATTTAAAGCTTATTTCATCTAGGTTTGGAAAAGACTATTTAAAATTATGTTTTCCCACCACAGCTCTCTGGATTATTTTTAAACGTGTAGGGTTTTGCAAAAACGGATAGGGAAGAAGGGTCGGCAGGTCCTTTAACCTACTTACTTTGGGTCAGTTTGGAAACTGAGGTGATCTCAATCCTTGTGGGCTGAGGCTACCTGTATATTTCTCCTTTCTATCTTTGCAATGTTGTTCTTCCAACATTACCTGCAGAGCACTTGCCGTGACTGAGAGTTTCACTGAGTATACATGAAGGGTGTTTAATACAACAAACTTTCAGTCTGCTGTGTTCTATTTAGCGATGACGGATTCAGTGCTTTTCCTTGTGGACTTGAAGTTATGGGACCGATACTTTTTTACAAAAATCATGCAAAAACATGGGGTGTTTTAATTCCAGTCTGTGACATAAACGTAAGGGTTTGTTATTAGCATTTTCTAAAAATTTGTCTGTTAAGAGACTCATTTTGCTCATAGATTGGTTGGAGAAGAATTAAAAAGCTATTTCAAATGTTTTAATGAAAGTCAAACGGAAATAGGATTTGATTTTCAATTTGTTACTGCTTAACAAACCTTTTTTATTTTTCTTTTTAGTAATGGATCTATTTTAAAAATGAGTTCTGTGACCATTATGTGCCACTATCATTGTTGCGGTAGATTGAGTCTCCTCTGAATGTAGAATTAAGTTAAACCATGAATATTTCAATGCCCGGTTCTCTCTTGACTCATTTAACCAGTACAATTGGCGTTTTTAGCAAAACTATTTTACCTCCTGTGTAATTCTTATCTTCCGCAACACCCATTCTTACCTAGGGTGTCCCTGAGTAGATTCAAAGGAAAGTGGTTTTCCTTCACAATGAAGCGTCTTATTTCACCCAAATCAATTAGTTGTATTGAGTGTTTACTATGTGTCAGGTACCATCCTAGTACTGAAAAAAAAACAGTATGAAATAGAACAAAGTCTACTGGGAAAATGAAAGCCAGGTGATCTATACTGAATTGTTGCTATTCCAGAAGAAAGGAGCCAGCAGGAACAGTTCTGTAAAACGAACAGGTGGCAAAAAAGTTAAGCAAAGACGCTACCAAGGGGAGTGGGGAAGAACTTGAACCCAACCCTACAGAGGAAGCGGCGGGCCCAGAGGCACAGACAAGCCTGGTGCTTGACTTTTATTCTGTTCTGAGTCAAGCCTCTTTCACAAGTGTTAAAAGCATTGTGGGGCCTTTGCCTCAGGAGAAGAAAGACTGAAAGAATTTCTCAGTGTATTTTAACTTATTAGAACAGACAGCGTTTCCAGGCAGAATGGGAAGATCTGTACATAGGTGCTTGAGTGTCTGTGTGAGACTGTGTGTATAAAACTAGGGCAGCGTGGTTCTGTAAAGGAATAAAATATGTCATAATATTATTTCAGAAAATATGTTAATAAGTGCTCATAAAATAATTGCATTAAATTATAAATATCTTAAACAACATTTTTTCAACCTTAGTTTCCAATATGGTATGAACAGATATGAACCATGTAGATATAAAACCGTATAAATTTCCAACCATTTTTGAGGATAGAGAGGAGTATGAAAACCAACAAGTTTGATAACCTCTGTAGTGTCACTAAAGGTCTCCTCTGATTTGGGAGATAAAGGATAAATAAAAGAAAAAAGGATGAATAAAAGAAGTGAGTAAATGATAAGAGGTTATAATCTCTTTTTTTTTTTTTTCTTTTTTGATGCGTCTATAGTTGGGCTCAGGTATAATCACAAGTTGTGCGCCTGGGGTGGTTATTGGCTAGAGTGACAGGTGTGAAAATCCCAACAGATGGAAATGGGGAGAGAGGCGTTCCCTCTTACCTCAGAACTGACCCATTTACAAAAACCCTATCAATGAGGCAGGTGGATTGCCTGAGCTCAGGAGTTTTAGACAATCCTGAACAATAGCAAAATCTAGTCTCTAAAAAATAGCCAGGTGTTATGGCAGGCACCTGTAGTCCCAGATCCTTGGGAGGCTGAGACAAAAGGATCACTTGAGCCCAAGAGTTTGAGGTGGTTGCGAGCTATGACGCTAGGGCACTTGACTGAGAGCAGCAAAGTGAGATTCTGTCTGAAGGCAAAACAAAAACAAAAACCCTACTGAGATCTCTCTGAACTCGCTGTAACCTATAAGAACAGAAACAATCCCATTTCTTATAGTTCCTTCAATAAAGATGCAGTATACTTAAGTAGTGGTGTCATTTTAAACTAAACCTCTCGCCATTACTTTTGTTAACTTATAATATATTAACAGTTCACTAACATGTATCACCTTGTGCACATCAGATATGCTGAGTACTGTAAGTGGGTTCCATCAGCTACTATTAAATAAGCTTCAGGTAGTTTCTATTATTTTTCCCGTATTTGCAAATACTCAGAAAGATTGTTGTTTGCTAGAAATGGCACAGAGTTGGTTAAATGGTAGAGCAGGGTTGAAATGGAGGCCACCTGATTTCAAATCCATCTTCTCTTCTTTTTTCTTCCTTCTCTCCCTCCTTCTCTCCTTTCCCTCCCTTCCTTTCTTCCTTTATCACAGATATGTATCTTTTCTTTTTTTTTTTTTTTTGCAGTTTTTGGCCAGGGCTGGGTTTGAACCTCCCACCTCTGGCATATGGGGCCGACGCCCTACTCCTTTGAGCCACAGACACCACACAATATGTATCTTTTGAAACAATCCTCACTAGATCATAAAATGTAATACTTTTGAAATATCTTGACCGTTCAGTGAGATTATGTTAATTGGAGGGAGCAGCTCATCTTTTTATTTACAAAGTATTTCATATTTTCTCTGGTGACTTCATTAAAATGTTGACTCTGATCATCATATACCAAGTGTTCTCACTGCTACAGACTTATTCAGTAAAGTGGCAGCAAGAAGTTAAGCATCGGTCAAATCATTATGTATTCTTCCCCGGTAAAAAACAGTGAGAGATGGCTAATATTTTTCTTGGCTTGTCTGTGAAGGTACCTCTGGAGAGACTTCTCTTCTCCCTTAAATATTTGTTATGCAATTATAATCTTGCTAAAATAAAAGTCATTCCAAGAATCCTTGATGGGGGAAAAAAAATGCCTGACAAAAGAAAAAATCAGAATGAGGGGTGGAATATAAAGGGAGATTGGGTGGTTCTCCTCTGGCGCGTGGTAGAGGTACTCTGGGGGTCACTGGGTGTGTGTGCCTGAGTTGATTTTACTGCCAACTGGCAGGTCAGCTCCCGGACTCCTGGCTGCAGCCCTGGCTTTGTACCCCTTTTCATCTCCCCCTGACTCTCGGGGCCCAGGACTTCTGCTTTCCTTCATTATTCCTCGTTAAAAATTTGCTTTTGAAGATGACAATAGAGTAAGTCCCCCCTTATCAGTGCTACTGAGAGTCAACTGCAGTTCAAAAATAGGCAAGCACACGGCAAGGAGATAGCGAGAGAAAGAGAGCAACCACATCCACTTGACCTTCATTACAGTGTATTATTACTATAGGTGTTCTACTTGATTATTAGGTACTGCTGTTAATCTCTTACTATGTCTAATTTGAAAATTAAACTTTGTCATGGGTGTGTATGTAGAGGAAAATACAGGGTCCATATGGGGCCTTTTTTTTTTGCTGTCTGTGATTTTAGGCATCCACTGGCAGTCTAGGACTATATCCTTGCACATAAAGGAAACTACTGAGTTAGTTTGCAGGGGTTGCCATCACAAAACACCCCAGACCAGGTGGTGTAAAGAACAGAAACTTACTTTGTCACAGCTTTGAAGGCTAGGAATCTAAGATCAAGAGGTAGGCAGGTTTGATTTCTCTGAGGCCACCCTCCTGGCCTTACAAGTGGCCCCTTGCTCACTGTGTCCTCCTATGGTCTTTCCTCTGTGTGCCGCAAATCCTGTTCTTATTTATCTTAATTTCTTCTCCTTATAATAATACCAGGCTGGATTAGGGCCTACCTCTAAGGTCTCCTTTCAACACAATCATCTCTACAAATGCCCTATATCCAAATCAGCTCACATACCGAAGTACTGGGCTTCAAAATGTACCTTCCCTCAAAATGGACTTTCCATAGGAATATCAAATATTCGTATACATCAGTATTGATCAATTATAGATTTTTAAGCCTATCGAAAACTTATCTCTGGTATTTGTGAAATATGTTCTCTCTCCTATACATTTAAAATACCAGAATTAATATTACATAATATAGTTAAAGCATAAATGCTGTGAGCTGTCAGACAAGGAAAATGCTCATTGCCACATCCTTAGAGTAGTATGTAAATGACATAAGACAAATATAACATTTTATATGATGTCAGTAATGATAGTAGAAATTATAATCATTTTTTTCTAAAGTTCACTTTTAATCCACTCCTTATTGTCTTTAGGTAGGAAAATCTGAAAGCTACTTCCTACCAGTTTATGTTCTAGCAGAATGTTTTTAGTGCTGAAATTCTTTCTTTCTTTCTTTTTTTATTTTTTAGTACTGAATTTCTTACAAGCAAATCTCTTGAGAAATGACCTAGGAGAAAGCAGGTTACAGTAAATTCTAACGTGTTGTATGCACTCCGACACCAAAAGATGGAGTTTGAATTTGCCTTGGAAAAAGATTGTACTATACCCTACCATGTCCCCAATTTATACATTATTTTTCAGCCTTTCCCCAGCTTGGAATGCTGCAGGATCTGCAGGGCTACTGCTTGCTTCCACTGAGTATCAGGTACCTCATGTAACTAAATTACAAGTGTGGACCAAGTGTGTGTACTTATTTTCCATTGCTTACTATGTGAAGGAAATAATAGAAGCATATGTCCCCAAGCCTATTGCTCAATATATTCACATAGTGAAGTTAAAATGTGTGGTTAGAAAATCAATATTGTTACACTAAGCATTAAGTATGGTAAACTATGAGAATTGTGAGAAGCTGTGCACTCACTTAAAATCAATGCGTATTCAAACCAGGGAGTAAGGAAATGGATAAAACTACAACTTTAAATAGTAACCTAGGGAGAATTAACCAGCATCCCAGCTTTTGCCACTGCAGGAAGAATCAATGAAGCACACAAACAAATAAATAATAGAAGCAACGCAATATTTGAGGTAACATGAGATTCATCTGCAGTGAATTTGAGGACAGTGACTACTATGCAGTATTGGCAGCTATATTAAGAATCCTCTGTGCATGGGAGGCGCCTGTGGCTCAAGGAGTAGGGTGTCGACCCCGTATACGAGGGGTGGTGGGTTCAAGCCCGGCCCTGGCCAAAAACTGCAAAAAAAAAAAAAAAAAAAAAAAAAA
>NW_003852557.1:2492843-2504518 GCF_000181295.1 Otolemur garnettii | reverse complement strand
TTTTTTTTTTTTTTTGCAGTTTTTGGCCAGGGCTCGGTTTGAACCCTTCACCTCCAGCTGGCGCCCTACTCCATTGAGCCACAGGCACCACCCTGATAGCGAATAATTCTAAATGATTTAGACCCATAATTATTTGGTTGAGATCCATAATTCTTTAAAAATATATTATATATAATCTATAATCATAATTACATAGTACATATAATAATTATATATAATTAAATATATAAACATATAATTATATATAAAACTAATAAGGACTATATTATATAATAGTCTTTTATATGTAATTTATATTATATTATATAATATATACATAATATCATACACAATATTATATATATTATATACTACATTGTATGCAATATTACATGCTGTATTGTATATATAGACTATAGTATGCAATATTGCATATAACATATAATATATATAATTGTATCTAATATTCTTTAAAGAATTATGGGTCTTAACCAAATAATTATGGGTCTAAATCATACATATATAAACATCCCAAATATGAGCAGGTACCTACTTTTTTCTAACTTTTATAAAATAAAAAAAAATTTTATTTTTTTATTTACTCAATTACTAAATTACTCAATTTAGTAAATTACTAAAACCACAATTACTTTTGGTTTTAGTAATTTAATAAAAAAAAATTTATTTTTTTATTTACTCAATTACTAAATTACTCAATTTAGTAAATTACTAAAACCTCAATTACTAAAACCACAAAGGCAGAAATAACAAGACTATAACATTGGAAAGTTCACCATTTTCCTTGTAAAATAACCTCTTTAATACCCTCGCAAATTTTTTGACTTGAAGAGTCACAGTTTGTTTCATTAGAGTCTCAGTCTCTCTCTCACTCTCTCTCCTGTTTCCATGTTTTTCTCCCTTGTTATATTCAAACATAATTAGAAAAATTATTTGTGGAATAATTATAAAATTTGTCATACATCTTATTATAAAATTGTAATAACTGATTTTTTAATTGCTGAAGACAGCCTCTACTTGATTCACTTTATGAAGGCTTACAAATTAGTGTATAAAAAAGCCCCAGTTTAAACCTGTACTCAAATCTCTCTAAGGGATGTGGTCTAAGGGATCTATTCTAAGGGAGACAATCTAAAGAGTGCTATCTCCATTGAAAATTACTTTTGGGGAGTCAGGAGAGTAACAAAATAAGGACATGGAGCTTATGTATTCAGTCCTTGCACTTCAGTAATTCACTATACATTTTATGAAATTAATGATACGATATCAATCTGCTAAAGAAGTGATTTTTTAATCACTGTATAAAATCAAAATAACCCTTTCACAAATGACATTTCATGCAAAATCTGTTACAGGACAGATAAAAGTAGTAATGGTCTGGATGAAATATATCATTGTTCCCAAAGCCTTACCTTGCTGTCAACCAATGAAAAGTCTTCAGGACTACAGGGTTCTGCAACACATAATATGAAATCACTAAACTAAAATAATCCACTGCAATCCCATTTGCCACATGGAAATATCACGTGCAACAATTAAACAAAGTCAGTGCTTATCAGGCTTACTCATTATTGCTTCTGAAAATTTTATAGTCTTTTCACTCTAGATAACTCCTACCATTGAGATGGAAGGCACATGCTCCTCTTAACTCTTTTATCCTAGACCAGGCTCAGCAAAAATTTCCTGTAAATGATCAGATAGTAAATATTTTCGGCTTTTCAGTTTATACAGTCTTTTTGCAGCTACTGAACTCTGCCAGGGTAGCTCAAAAGATGCTGTCGACTGTAAGTAGAATAAATAAATAAAGAGCATAGTTATGTTCTAATAAAAATCTATCTTCAAAAATATACAGTAAGACATGATGTCACCAAAAATTACAGAGGAGGTGGCTCTAAGGGCCTGTCCCTCTATAGAATTCCCCCCACCTCCAAATTTAGCAAAAACTGTCGGAATCAACTCACTCAAAACTCTGAAAAATATTCAAAGATTATAGCTACCAACCAAGTACTGAATCAAGTAAAAGGCAACTTAAAAATGATACGAAAGCTTTGTGACATTTTTATTTTCCCTTGTTTCATGTGTAGTACTTCCCTGGGACTGTGGCAGTCTTGAACAATGTAGCCCACATTCCTAGTGGGGAACATTGGCCCTTGATGATGAGGGAGCAAAGCAGATGTTATTCTCAGAAATGTGTTTGAGTGTTTGATTTGTCTGAGTGCTACCTACAAAAATGACACAAGGCGCTTGCTTGCCTTTGTCTAACCTAACTCAAAATACTCTCAGTGAAGAGAACAATTATGTAGAGGACATTCCTTTCATACATCATAAGCAAATAGACAACCCACTGCCAACTGTAGCAGAAAGATTACCTGCAGTCTAGGTAAACAATAGATAAGCTGAAGCCTGAGAGGAAAAGCTGGACAGTTTCTTTGAGAATTAGGGCATTGAAAAACACCTGTATATACCAGGGAATTTAGAAAGTAACACACAAGTCCAGAATAGGATATATGCTGAGAAAAGGGAAAAAAGACCCCAAGCTTTCACTTTGGGCTGAACTGTAGGCCCAGGGCAGCAGGAAGTGAGAGCTTAGGCAGAGCTGTAAATAGCAGGATTTAGCATTCAAGTGATTCATCAACACACAGCCAATCTGCTGAGAATAGGAAAGTATTTTTTTGTTAATTTAATTTTTTGAGATGACTTCAATGTTTGAGGAAATCTCTGTCAAAACACTAGTAAATCATAAGTTAAAGCAACAGAGAATTCAGAGACCAGACATGATGAAAAATACAGAAAATAATTTTTATAAGACATTAAACAAACAGCCATAACCCATAACAAGCCATAGAAACAAACCCTGAGGATGGAAAAGAATCAAATTTTCAGAATTACCACAAGTGTAATGTTCAAAATGTCTGGTTTGCAATAAAAACATAAAGTGGGAAGAAAGCTGAAAGTATAGGCCATTTATAGAAGCAATTAACAGAAACTACCTCAGGAGAAATCAATAGCATTTAAATCAATAGTATTTAGTATGCTCAAAAAATTAAAATGGTACCAAGTACAGAGAGTTAAATAAAAAGAGTTGAAAAGTATATAAACAAATAGTCAATATCCATAAAGAGATACAAATTAAAGAAAAACCAAGCAGAATTCTGTCAATCAAAGTTACCCACGCGAGGAACAGATGGATGAAAGAATGAAGAAAAATAAACAGAGCTAAGATTCCTGTGGGACACTATGAAGAATACCAACACGAATATAATAGGAGTCACAAAAAGAGTAGAGAGCAAGAAAAAGGATAGAAAATTATTTACAATAAGAAAAGCTAAAAAATCCCAAATTTGATAAAAAGACATGTCTATCTACACACACTGAAACAACATCATAACCAAACTGTCGAAAGTGAAAGGCAAGGGAAGGGTCTTGGATTCAGTAACAGAAATGAACCATTGTGTTCACTTCTCTCAAGGGGTACTCAAAAAGACTAAAAGGTAATTTCTCAGCAGACACTACTGAGGTTGAAAGGCAGTCCAATGATATATTTAAAGTGCTGAAAGAAAAAAAACAGAAACCCTGTCAACTAAAAAGACAATATTATTATATTTTTTATTATGAACTCTTCCTTTTCCCCTGTGCAATTAAAAGACAAATGCATAAAACAAATATCATATGGCTATGTAAATGGGTAGCACTGTACAAGGTTGAAAATTGTGATCACAACAATACAAAGGAAAGGGATGAGGGGGTGTAGGAGTAGTGCTTATGTATCCTTCTGAACCTAAGTAATATTAATTCAGAGTAGCTTATTATAAATTTTAGAGATTAGTGGAACCACTAAGAAATAACTTAAAAATACCAAGAAAAGGGAATGAGAAAGTAATAAATGATAGACTAGCAAATCAATTCATTAAGGACAAATGAAATCAGTAACAGAGGATTCTAATGACAAAAAACACAAACAACATGTGACAAACAATAGAATGAAAGAAGTAAGCTCTTCCTTATCAGTGATTATTTAAATGGAAGTAGATTAACCTCTCTAATTAAAAAGTAGATATTTAAAGAATAGATAATAAAACCGTATTCAACTACATGCTGTCCACAGGGAACTCACTTTGATTCAAAAACACACAAACAGATTGATAATGAAATCATGGAAAATATAGTATAGGCCATTAGTGGCCAAGAAAGAGCTTAGATGTGTACACTAATATCAGACAAACAGACTTCAAATAAAAAAAAAATGACTATAAAAAACATTATATACCAATAAGAAAATAAATATGTACATTAAGAAAATAAAACAATTGTAAACATAGTCACATCTAAAAAGAGAGGCTATGGTTCATACAACGTTGCCAATGTACTAAGTGCTACCAAATCATGTTTTAAATTGTTAAGTTTATATTATGTGAGTTTCATGGCCATAAATAACTGCAATAGCAACTATAACAACAAAAACAAATGTGGGGTAGATATGAGTGTTAGGCGTAGTTTGATGATTCCTATATTAGCTACACCCCCAAACACATATATATCATATGCATATAAACATACACACACACATCTCTATATATACACAGATGCACATATATACATACACACATGTCAACACATCTGATGTACATATACATATATTCCCTGAACTAAATTATTTTAAAGGCATATTTTTAAAAAATTGTTTTGATAATGTTCTAGCAAAATTTGGAGTTAGCTTTCAGTGATTAATGGTAAATACGAATCTGAAAGATAAATACATGTTCTATATTGTTTAATGAAATGATAGATATGGCCTTATACTTTTCACCTTACTTTAGATGCCTACGTTGTTATGGGTGGTACAATTAATTTACTATGTTGTGTTTGTAGACTTTTTCCTCTGTGGAGGAACATGCAATATACTAATATTAGCCTAAGTTATTAAGATGAATTCTACAATTTTCCCTGCAGTTTCTGACCTTTTGTCTTTGTAATTTTTTATGACCTTAGACTAAATGTGGTCAGATCTTACATGAACGCTCATAGCATGCAGTCTCTTCGGTACTCTAAGCAAGCGTACATTGAATTTGGGAGAATGATGGTTTCCTAGCAGCTCAGTAAATAAGCATTTTCTTCTCCTTCCCCTTGTTTAGAATGAACAGTTACCTCAGGAAGAGACGATAATAATTCATTTAGATAAAATGGCATTTGAAAAGTAGACTTAAAGAAAATAAAATTTGAATATTTATTATCAGATTTTTTTCCTGTTCTTTTGCACAAGGTAGAAAAGAGCACAGATTTGAAGATAACAGAATTTAAATAGAGGCATATAACTCCTCTTTTTTTTTTAACACACAAATAGTATTTTAGCCACAAAAACGTATGAGAAGACAAAGTTGTTGAAACATTTGAACACCTACCCATAATCAGATACTCGTATTTATTGAGGCCAAGGTATGAATACAGGGAGAAAAATCAAACACTTCATATCACACATGTCATCGCCAACAAGTGAACGGATATTTAGAATTTCGTATTCCTGCTGTTGAAGAAAAATGTTGTGTTCTTTATAAGTTCTTATTCTTATTCTCATATTACTTTGTTTTGGAGTCCGGGCATGCCTCATTCTATTGTGCTTCACTTTATCATGCTTTGCAGAGACTGCATTTTTTACAAATTGAATGTGTGTGACAACCCCAAACAAGCCGATCCGTGCCCTGGTTCCAACAGTAATGTCCATGTCTCTGCGTCTCATTTTGGTTATTCTCGCAATATTACCAACCTTCTCATTATTATTATATGTTGTGGTTAACTTTAATCAACTTTTTGATACTTCCATTGCAATTGTTTGGGGACACACAAATTACATATAAGAACAGAAAATTATTTGAGAAATGAGTGTGTGCTGACTGCTCCAGCAACCAGCTGTTCCCCTGTCTCTCTCTCTTTTCTTGAACCTTCCTGTTCCCTGAGTCACAATAATATTGAAAATAGGCTGATTAATAACCCTAAAATATAGCCGGGCATTGTGGCGGGTGCCTGTAGTCCCAGCTACTTGGGAGGCTGAGGCAGGAGACTCGCTTGAGCCCAGGAGTTGGAGGTTGCTGGAGCGACTCCTCCGCACTCTACCAAGGGCAAAAAAGTGAGACTCTGTCTCTACAACAAAATAAATAAATAAATAAATAAAATAACCCTAAAATAGCCTGTAAGTGTTGAAGTGAAAGAAAGTGTTGCACATCTCTCATTTTCTATCAAAGGCTAGCTTAGCGAGGTGGACATGTTCAAAGCCGAGACTGTCCCACAGCTGGGTGTCTTGTGCCAATTAGCCTAGTCATGAATGCGAAGAACATGTTCTTGAAGGAATTTAAAAGTGCTACTCCCGGGAACACACGGATAATAAGAGAGTAAAAACAAGATTCATTGCTGATATGGAGAAAGTGTGAGCGGCCTGGATGGAAGATGAAAGCACCACAGTATTCTCTTAAGCAAAAAACCTAACATGGAGCAAGGCCCTAACTCAATTCTGTGAAGGCTGAGAGAGGTGACAGCTGTAGAAAAAAAAGTTTGAAGCTAGTAGAGGATAGTTCATAAGGTTTAGGGCAGGAAGCCATCTCCAGAACATAAAAAAGTACGAGGTGAAACAGCAAGTGTGCTGATGTAGACGCTGTAACAAGTTATCTACCCAGTGGGAAACCAAAAATTTGTGTGACTCACTTTATTGCTACATGCCCTTTGTTGCAATGGTCTGTACCTGAACTTGCAATATCTCCAAGGTATGCCTGTATGTTTTCTCATTATCCTCTTCATGAATTACAAATGGATATGTTGCTCATGAATTGATATGTTGTAAAACATGCGCTTGGCCATCAAGCCAAGGAGATGATATTCTAGTAATTCAAAATAATTCCTTTGTTGTTATATTAATTATCATTTATTCCTTATGAAGTCTTTGGGGCATTAGAAGTGTGTTTTGTGGGTCTGAGACTTTTCTGCACAGAGTTGTTGTTAATGATTCAGTGAATCCCTTCCCTACAGGATATATGGAACTCTATTACAGTCTCTGACAGAACAGTACAAGGCTTCATACAGAGATGGCAGAATGGACTTAGACTTCCCACTTGTGCTTCCAGATTCTCATGACTATTACCAATAAAAATAGTAAGGCAGGGCAGTGATGGAGTAGAGTAAAAAAGGAAAGCCAAAAATATCAGTGCCTCTCTGTCGCTTGTTCCTGCTTTCTGGTGGTCTTCAATTTCAGGTAGACTTTTGCAAAGATTGTCACCACCACCAAAAGCACCATCTTCGACTTGTTTAGGAATTTAAGTGTAGACAAAACTTTTCCTTAGTAATATTTCAAGTAAAAGTTGGAGAATGGCTTTCATTGGCTCGGCTTGGATCAAGTGCTGAATTATTGATTTAATCAGTGTAGACCAGAAACGTTAGTTTTCTAACCAGCCAGAATCAGGTCATGTTTCAACCGCTGTGGCCAGAGGGTAGGAGTCTTCCTTCTCACACTGTGAAATCTCCAAGAAGGGGTAGGTGAATCTACCGTAAGAAACCAAGTAGATATTTTTTAAAGTAAGGGGAATGGAAACTAGTCAGGCTGAAACAACAGATGCAGACTTCATACTATTACAGTTTTAAATATTCCCTTGTCAGTGTGTGCAAATGAGATAGTTGGCCAAAGAGATATTGAACACATATTATAATCTTCATTTTGCCAATAAGAGAAAAAAGATAATAAATAAGGAAATGGGTAAGAAAAAAAAAACTTGTCTACATTATCGCTTAGTTACATCTATTTGTATTCATCCATTGGTCAAAATGACAAAAATCAAACATAATTTATTCATTGAGTTAAGGGGATTAATTGTGTTGGAAAAAGATAGCTAACACATAAGATATGTAAGGCATGGTTTTTGAGCCTTAATTTATGCAGATGTGGGCTCCTGGTTATGAATAGTTTTTAAAATAGATTACATTTGGGCTTTAATCTTTGTGATATATTCCAACATTCCAATTGGATTTAGTATAAGTGACTTACTGAGCATTGCAGGACTGTGAACAAGTTAGTGCATTAAATGATGAGGCAGAGTTACAATCATGGAGTTTCTATCAGAGTCATGTTTATTGTTAGGGTTTCATTCATTTTCATATTTCATGGCCTGAAATATATTGGATTTATTTATTTATTTATTTATTTATTTTAGAGATAGAGTCTCACTTTGTTGCCCTCAGCAGAGTGCTTTGGCATCATAGCTCACAGCAACCTCCAGCTCTTGGGCTTAGGTAATTTTCTTGCCTCAGCTTCATGAGTAGGTGGGACTACAGACCCCACCACAATGTTCAGCTATTTTTTTGTTGCAGTCTGGCCGGGGCCAGGTTTGAACCTTTCACCCTCAGTATATGGGGCTGGTACCCTACTCACTGAGCCATAGGTGCTGCCCCCCCCAAGAATTTTTATTTTATTATTATTTTTTTTTTTTTTAAGACAGGGTCTTAAGCTATCTCTCTGGGTAGAGTGCCATGATGTAATCATAGCTCACAGTAACCTACACCTCTTGGGCTCAAGTGATCCGCTTGCCTCAGTTTTTCTATTTTTAGTAGAGATGGGGATCTTGATCTTGCTTAGGCTGGTCTCAAACTGGTGAGCTCAAGCAATCCACCCACTCCAATTGCAATACACTGGTGATGTAATGTTCACTAAAACCAAAAAGAATTAAAATTACAACAGTTATGACAATATGTAATGTTATTCTCATACAACTGGCTTTTTAAATTTTTTTGTAACGTAAACATATTCTTTCTCCTTAGAAAATGTCCCATTAGGACTGAGCACAGTGGCTCACACCTGTAATCCCAGCACTTGGGAGTCCAAGGTGGGCGGATTGCCTGAGCCCACAAGTTTGAGACCAGGCTGAAGAAGAGTGAGACCCTATCTCTAAAAAATAGCTGGGCATTTTGGTGGGTATTAAACCCAAGAGTTTAACTTGGGAGGCTGAGGCAAGAGGGTCACTTAAACCAAGAGTTTGAGGTTGCTCTGAGATAAGACACCATGGCACCCTACCCAGGGTGACCAAGTAGACTGTGTCTCAAAAAAGAAAGAAAGAAGGAAGGAAAATAAGAAAAAAGAAAATGTCCTATTAAGTGAGAGTGTGAAACTTTCTTTGTACAAAGACTTGACATAGTATAACAGAATGTAGGAACTAAAGGCAGACTACACACATTTCCTTCCATCATTCCTTTATGAATGTCATGTAAATGCAAATACAAATTGTGTTACAAGGATAGGGAACATACAAACTTGCATAATAAACATTTTATTGCCTACAGGGGATTTATTAGCAGTGACCAGATTTCCAAATTTACTTTCTTTCAGTCATTCTTCTAGGCACCAGGGATAGAGCAATAAATTAATAAATTAACTTTTGACCACCGAGAGCTTCTATGCTACTGCAGTGAGAGCCAAAAAAATAAACAAAACAAATAATATCTCAGCTAGCAAAGAAAAGAACCCCACACCAATTTGAAGCAGGATTCTATTGGCGGCTCATATTTACCCACATGCTTCAGTTTTCCTTACTTGTACACTGGGCCTGGTCTTAGAGTTTATCACATGACACTATTTAAAGCAGCAGTTCTCATCTGTGGGTCGCGACCCCTTTGTAACAATGAAAATACTTCGCAGCATTAGGAAGGTTGAGAACCACTGAAATTTTAAAGATTAAGTGTGGTGAAATGTGGCGAGTACTCTGAACAGTGCCATACACGTGGTAGATACTGAATTCATATTGAGTGTTATTGTTATTTTCTTATTTAGCTGTGTACTAACTAAAGGAAATTTCTTCACTGAGTTAGTTAAGCTAAGAAAGATAGGTATAAATTAACTATGTAGGATTTACTGCTGTGCAGTAACCACACACTTTCCCTCTGACCCCACAAAACAAAACAAATAAAAAACACCCTTATACTTTATTTTTCATAGATCTGTGGGTTGAGAATCTTGGCTAGGTTTGGCCCACATGATATTGGCAGTGGTAGAGAATCTTGGCTAGGTTTGGCCCACATGATATTGGCAGTGGTACTGGCTTCGATGGCCCAAGAAACCTTCTGGTGCATCTGTGCTTCTCCAAATGACCTCTTTCTCTGTGTGGTGTCCTTCCCATCCATTAATCTAGCCCATGCTTCTTTACAGCCCAGCGACCCTCTACATCAGAGAATATTAAAAGAGGACATGCCCTCTATATAGGAACTAAGGCCTTGGTTGGCTAATATCCCATTGGTCAAAGCAAGTTAGATTGTTGCATTCTGAGTCAGTATAGGAAAAGGCTATGGGCAGGTGTGAATTTCAGCAGAATGGTTTATGAATGACCACCATGTAAGCATCTACTACAGTAGAGATTGTGAAAGAATGTTTTATTCACTTAACAAATGCTTGTACAACAAAGACTCCGAGACAGAGTAAAGATTGAAGAACATGTAAAAAAGGCCAACCTGGACACAGAGAGAGTGCAGGTGATAAAACTAAAATATAAGGTAGAACTGGGTGGCGCCTGTGGCTCAAAGGAGTAGGGCACCAGCCCCATATACCGGAGGTGGCCAGTTCAAACCTGGCCCCGGCCAAAAACTGGAAAAAAAAAATATACATATATATGTATATGTAAGGTAGAACTCTCAGACTATGCAAAGCTTGTTGGGTACATTAAAGGGCTCTGAGTTTATGATGAGAGCAGTGGAAAATTATTGAAGTGTTTTAATACCAAAAGATAACATTTAAGTAAATTATAAAACAGTTCGGAGGAGAACAAGAATACAAGCAGATTGTCTGGTTTACAAGTTGTGTCAGAGTTTTAGGCAGAAGTTACTTTTATCTTGGTGTCAATAAATGAATTCAATATAAATTTAAAAGTGATATTAACTTTTATTCATAATATACATATAATTCTTCCAACTCAACAGTAAGAAAACGTCTCAAATGAGCCAAGGACCTTAACAGACACTTAACCAAAGAAGAAATGTGGATGACAAGCAAACATAAGAAAAGATATCTCACCTCATATGCCATCTGGTGGATATGCCCAAACCTTTCAGTAAAGCAGGGACATGAAAAAAAAAAAGGGGGGGGGGATGTGAAAGGTAGGAGGAAAACTAAGAGATTTTTACATTACAGAAGGTGAAAGGAGAGAAACCTTTATCATTCTTGCTAAGAAAACATATCATCAAAAGAGCAGTCAAGATGTGGATAAAAAGACAGCCATTTATTTCAATGCAGTGAAAGCCTCTGGTGACTTACACTGAGAAATTCTGATGGTGGCCGGAATGGAGAGGATTGTAGTTAGAGAAGGAAGAGATCACTCTTTAAGCTCCTTAAATTCTTTTGAGATATTAGCTTTGTATGAAAATAAATAAAGCCGTAAGTCAAGGATGTGAGGATTTAAATGAGAGTTTCATTTTATTTTAATGGGAGACAAATGGGAGCAGTTTAAAACTAACAGAGTTGAAAGATTTCGTAATTACATCACAGAGATCATGTAAGTTTCCTGGAAAAGTGAGGTCAGTGCTGACTCAACTGTACTCAGCATCTTTGCCATCATCAATGTAACCATAATATAGAAACATCTGGCTCGGCACCTGTGGCTCAGGTGGCTAAGGCGCCAGCCACATGCACCTAAGGTGGCAGGTCGAATCCAGCCTGGGCC
>NW_003852557.1:2479965-2492669 GCF_000181295.1 Otolemur garnettii | reverse complement strand
AAAAAAAAAAAAAAGAAAAGAAACATCTACAGCTGGAAGCTCCTTCGTGTGAGATAAAGGGATGGGCACGGGTACAGAGGTAGACACTGCACAAGTGAGTGTCCAGTCATGTTCAATTTTATGTGTAAATTTCATGCAAATCCATTGACCAATAATTCAGAGCAGAAAATGTAACTATTTAAGAAAACACTCCCCAGACCTTACTAAACATAATAGAAATCATAGCAGAGAAAAATCCTAAGAATGTAATGCATGTGACAAAAGCTTACCCAGTTGTCAGAATTTTCGGTACAAAAAAGAATTCATCCTGGAGAAAAACTCTGCAAACCTGAAGAATTAGACAGAGCTTTTAACTTGCACTCACACCTTCTGATGCATAAAAAATGTATAACAGAGAAAAGCCTTCACAAGTGTGAAGAAAGTGGCAAATTCTTTAGCCAGTACTCACATCTTTCAATACATCGAAAAATTCATATTGAAATTCTAAAAATGATAATAATAATAATATTGTTGTCATGCATTGATTCTATCACATTTATTGGGCATCTACAGTATGTCAAGCACTAGTCATTGGGGATATCATGACATGTAAAACCAGATCTTTGATCAAGTTAGGTAAATACATACCAAATCAAATTTAATTCTAACTGTTAAACATGTTTTTGAGGGTAGGACCTACAGTGCCATAAGCAGATACAACAGAAGACCCAACACAGTGAGGGAGGTTGGTGAAGATACTCTTAAAACGCAACATGTGAATTGAGAGCCCAGTAGGAGTTGGGGAGGCGAAGAGAGTTATTCATATCAGTATTTTTTAATTTAAACGATTACATACTAAGCACCTACGCGTCAGATACATTGTTAGTCCTTATGGATAAAGTAAAGACGAAACTAACAGTCCTCCCACCATTCCCATCCTCACAGAGCTTTCCACACCAGAAGGTGGACAGATCTTGCACTGTTATTTCTTCTCCTTGGGATGTTTTTCTGCTGAATAACTAGAGGGCTTGTTTCTTCACTTCCTTTAGGTTTTAACCCAAATGTCACCTTTTCTTTATTTTTCCAGTAAGCGTTTTCTGAAAACTCTGATGTGTCTTAGCCCCCACTGCTCCCGTATTTACCCACATTTAACGTGCAATATATTGTATACATCTATTTCATTTATCGCCTATCTCCCTTTATAAAACGAAAGACTCCTGAGGATAGGAATTTTTGCCTGTTTTACTTACAATCAGATCCCTCATGTCTGCAATAGCACAGACGAGTTAGTACTCCATAAATATTTATTGAATGAATAAAGTAATTATGAATACATTAAAAGGAACTTCTACTAATACGTGGTAGTAGAAGCGATATAAAGAATATCATTATGTGTAATGTTCATCTTAATTATTACTGCCATGATGCTACGTTAGAATATCTTTATCCAGTACTCATAAAAACGTCCACTATATTAAAAACTTGCCTTAGTCTTTCCTGCCCTTCTTCATACCAGTGTATAAGAACTTTACAATTAAAGACCTCAGTTTAATAAAAAGAGAAAGCACATAATGAACATTACATCCACTGTATAAATCGACCTGAATCATAGAGTCCTATTGTCATTCTATTTGTGTTTCTTCGTGAAACACATTGGCATTGAAAAGAAAAAGAACAGATAGACTCCCCGTCGTAGGAGCTGTCATGTTGATCCCCGGTGAATTATCACCTGTAATCCCTTGTAAATTACAGCATATTGTCCCATATACTCAGGCTTCTTAGCAGAAAATCCTCTGAATTTTTTTTGCCAGTGTCTCCCTGTTTTGCTGCCTGGATACCACACTTTGCATGCTCTACAAACATTTGCATTGTGTGTCTTTTGACTATTCCTATGGTATTTATTTTATTTTTTAAAAAAATACATAGATTACAAAATAGGTAAAGAGACTCCCTTTAACATGCAAAATAATTCAAGAGCTCTATTTTTATTGTTCTCTAAAACAGATCATTTATTCTGTGGTTTAGGTTTATTTTTATACCCTGACTCTGGATAAAATGATTCAATAAATTTTTTGCTAAGTTTTATTGTCTTTAAGTTTTATATCCAAATATAGGTGTTTCAGGGTCATTTTCATCCATGCGCTGTTGATGATTATGATCTTGATAATCCTGTGTAAAATAATAAAACAATACATCCTTTCGCAGCAATATTTGCTATGCTTCCCAGTAGGGAAAACACTACTGCCCAACATCAGCTGAGCAATTCTTCAGTGGACCCCGGCTGCATGTCCTCTAAGTCAGTTCAGTCCCCACACTATCTGTCTAGAGACCATGTCGTATCCCACAGGTGAGGGTCAGTCCCACCAGACTGCCCTGCTTCAGCTGCCAGTCATGTGCCATACGTTGTCACCTATACTTCTTACCTACCGGCTACACGTTGGGGGTTTCCATATCTTCCACCTCTGTTTGATTAATTTGCTACAGTGGCTCACAGAGTTCAGGGAGACACTTTATACATGTTAACCCATTTATTATAAAAGATATCAGGAAAGATTCCGAAGAATAGCCAGATGGATTAAATGCACAGGAGAAGGTATGGGGAAGGCGGGAAGAGTATCATCCATCCATCCATCCATCCAGGCACACCATCTTCCAGAACCTTCCGTATGTCCAGTCAGTCAAAGCTCCCCAAGTCCTTTAAAGTGTGTATGAAGATTTAATTACATAGGTATGATCACTGGCAACCGGGGACCAACTCAACCTTCAGCCGCTATTGTCTCCCCAGGTGTAGGGTGGGGGGCTGAAAGTTCTTACCCTTTAATCATAAAGTTCTTTTTTCTACAAACCAGCTCCAGTCCTGAGTCCATCCAGATCACCTCACAAGAAGCTCCTATCACACAGGAAATCCCTAGGGATTTAGGAGCTCTTTGTCAGAGGTTCCTGTCACTTAGGAAACTACAAAGATCATAGGAGTTCTGTGTCAGGAGTGGGGGTCAAAGGCCAAATATTTCTTTTTCTTTCTTTCTTTTTTTTTGAGACAGAGCCTCAAGCTGTCACTCTGGGTAGAGTGCCATGGCATCACAGCTTACAGTAACCTTGAACTCCTGGGCTCAAGCGATTCTCCTGCCTCTGCCTCCCAAGTAGCTGGGACTATAGGCATCCACCACAATGCCCAGCTATTTTTTGGTTGCAACCATCATTGTTTGGCAGGCCCAGGCTGGATTCGAACCCGCCAGCTCAGGTGTATGTGGCTGGCGCTTTAGCCGCTTGAGCCATAGGCACCTAGCCTAAAAAGCCAAATATTCCAACGAAAGGTTCTCCTGATGTCTATGTCTATAGGGGTTTTGGGAGCTCAGTGAGAGGAACCAGGAGGCAGAGATGAAGACTATATTTCTTATTATATCACAATGTCACAGCTTGCTTTTACTAGACAATGAAAGAAAAACAAGTCATCATGATGTGCCTTTGACCCTGGCTTTCAGGGTTCCCAGAGCTAAATTTAGCTCAAATATAATAATAACTTTACATTTGCTGTAACTCAACAAAATTCTCCTCTATATTGTTGAAATTCCCTCTTTCACTTTCTTCTTAAGGACTTGTTGCCAATTCTCATGGATTTTACACAGCACTTTACATACATGATTTTATTTAATCATCAAAAGAGCCATGCAAGAAAAGCATTGTCCTGTTTTTGTCATGAAAATCATATATGCACAAATATTAATGGACAAACATGTAAGTAAAACTGTGTTTATGTGTGTGTAAAAGTACAAACTAGGCGGTGTGAATGTGCGTGCGTGTTAAGGTACTGCCAATGTGGTTTTATTGTAAATTTTGGAAGGCATAAAAAAAGTGACACAAAGGCAGGATAGCATCTCAAATTTGCACGGATTTGTCAATTAGTTTCATAATACATTATTGTCTACCTTCAACCAAGCTACTGTTTATGTTGTTAACATATAAATACATCTGAGAAAAGACTTAAAAACTGCCAGCATTTTCATTTCCAGGTTTTATTTTAGCTTTACCCCATTAAATTCAAGTGGGTCTTCCATTCTTTTTCAGAAGCAATCCTAACTTTTTCATTAATACGATCTTTTGCATAATTGTATGCCAAGTCTTTGTTTCAAAATATTTACAGCATTCGTATAACTTCAATTTTCTCTCACTGTCTCTCTTGTTTTCTCTTTTGTTGTTTTTCCCCCTGCATTTACATTATTAAAATGTTGTCACCCTTTATCAGACTTGTACTACCATCCTGAATTTATGAGCTTTCATCATTCTGGAATTTTCATTTATTCAAATCACATACCCTAGTGTAATTGATTCCCCGTTCCCTTCATTTACTCTGAGCCAGAGATTTCTTTAAAATACAGATTTTATGTTATATCTCCACCTCCTTGTTATATATTTTTTTAATGCTCTAAGGCCCCAAGATACAATTAAATAATTTGGGCAGAAGCTGAATAGTCCCCATGTGTAAGTCTTACTTGGAGTTCTGTGAAGCATTTTAAGCCAAGAGATTTTCCAAGAGCGTTTCTCTTTGCTTTAATTTCAATGGTATTATTATGAAAGAAGAATTAATTACTTGTGTTTGCTGTTTTCCTTATTCTTAATAATCTGAAGAGAGAGAATGGTAGTGATTTTTATCATTCCTTTTAAATGCCTTTAATGGTAATGTATAAAAATAAAAGGCAAATTATCAACTTCTTAACAGTAAAATACTTAATATTTTAGAGAACGAGGCAATAGTGTGAGATTGTTCTAGAAATAAGCAAAGCTACATGTGAATATCACCTGCACTGTGTGACACTGGTTAACTCCTTGATACCCATGATTTATTGATCTTGCTTGTTTTTGTGTTTGTTTGCTCTGACTGAAGTACAGGAGTAAAATAAGACCTGGCTTCAAAGCTTTCTTTAATTCTTCATGCTTCAGTTCCCAAACCCATGCAACATGTCTGTTTTCTTTTTCTTTTGTTTTACTTTTTGAGGCAGAGTCTCACTATATCACCCTGGGTAGTGTGCGGTGGTGTCACAGCTCACAGCAACCTCCAACTCTTGGGTTTAAGGAATCCTCTTGCCTTGGCCTCCCAAGTAGCTGGGACTACAAGTGCCCACCAAAATGTCCGGCTATTTTTTTTTTCTTTTTGGTTGTAGTTGTCATTGTTGTTTGGCAGACCCAGGCTGGGTTTGAACCGACCAGCTCCAGTATATGTGGTTGGTGCCGGGCGCCAAGCTACAGGCACAGAGCCAACATACCTGTTTCCTAATGTATTTCTCACTGGTCTCTCCTGTTGGCAAGACTACTGGTTTGGGAATTCTGCTTGGAGTGTTCTTCAAATGAGTACCTCCATTTAGCCATCTGCTTTTCTTCCTATGCCTTTATCTATTCATTCTTTCCATTAGAGTATCTACAAGGCACCTCCTATAAATAAATTGTGCAAAATACTGTATGAAACTTAGATTAGATAGGTATCTGAGATAAATTCACTCATGTACAAGAATCAACTCACTATAGAGGAGGCACAGAGTGCAAAAATAGCTGCCATTTTGACTTCCTCCAGGTACAAGGTTGTAAAATAGGTTCTTTTAGAGGTTATCTTATTGAATTCTCAGAAAAACCTATAAATTATCATTTTCATCATTTAAAAAATACTAAGGTTGCAAGATAAAGAGCTCAGGAGATTGGTTGCAAAACAATTAGAATGTACTGAACTCTCCTGGACTGTGAATGTGAAAGGGCTAAGATGGTAAGTTTTATGTGTATGTATTTTCACACTAAAAAATTATAGAGGCGCTGAGAGTTAACTAAGGATTTACCTCAATGTAACAATAAAGTGAAAATATCATGTTACCATCTTTTATTAAAGTTTAACTATTATTTTATTAAAATTAAAGTTTTTGCACTTTGGTAGAAGAAATAAGACTAAAGACTTATAGATAAGTAGGGTGACTATAGTTTACAGCCTAGTGTACACTTGAAAATAGCTAGAAGAAAAAAGTTCGAATGTTTCAATCATAAATAAAAGACAAATATTTGACACAAGGGATATCCCAAATACACTGATTTTTATCTGTACAAATTACATCTTATGAATGTATTAAACTATCACATGTACCCCCCAAATGTGTGCATCTATTATGCACCATTTTTAAAAAATCAAAAATATAATTCAGTTAGATTTCTTTTCCACTGTGCTTTACCACTGAATAGGATTATTACCATAATTACTGTAAAAGGTACATTGGCATTCTGCTTTGGGGGTTTACATAAGTAATGCCTAACATGACTTCTACACTTTTACCTCTAGAATCACTACTCTATAGGAAATTATTGCTGTGTTGGCCTCTTTCACCACATCACAGGTTTCCTTGAACAGGTATTTGCCTCATTTGTCTTGCCATCTTACACCTTTAGACAGCACTTGGAACATCACGTGCATTCAGTAATCCAGTGTGAGCTATTCAGAGCAAAATCTTGGAGGAACTGATGCTAGAGACAGGCCTTAAAAGATGTGCAGAACATCATGATTTGGAGAGATAGGGAAGGATAGCAAAAGGTCTGGTAAGTACCTGAAAAACAAAAATGTGAACACAAGACAGCACAGAATATATGAAAAGCAAGAATCGGTCACACTTCCTCTAGTAGAGAGTGTATGTAGATGAGTACTGACTGGGAAATAGAGCTATGTCAGAATACAGGTGTCTTTGAATGCTGTAAGTTTCAATGAACTCAAACCTATGAAAACCAAAATCTACTAACCCAACTTGTTGGTCCAAGGAAAAGTCCAGGACAGTTCAAATAAGTGGACCTTAAAAATAACAAGTGAAAATAAATTACTATTAAAAGATCTAAAATGTCACTTTGCTATAATGAAAGAATTCATTCTGTCCAAGAACATTCCAGATACTCTTGTGGAATAGTTATTTATTGTAGTAATAAAGTAAGAGAGAATAAATTGCTTAGAATATTTAGCAAGACACAGAACTAGACTAGGTGTGATGGATGGCATTATTCCAAAGACAATGTTCCCTTTTTAACTGGAAGTATCTGCCCAACCTCATTTTTCTAAATCTTCAGTAGAATGATAAGTAAGGTTTATCATGTGGATTCTTTGAGACCTTCATATGTCTTATGAATCACCAAGGAAATACTAAATTATTATATAATACTTAAATAAAAATAAATTCTATAACATCTCAACTCTTTAAAAACTGGTATTCCACCCATGACAAGTCTGAGATCTGACAATTAAATTCCTGAGAGCTTACGTTGGCAGCACTGTACAAACAACTCAGTCAGATTTCCCAACCTTGGAATATGGGTGTCTCACAGCTGTGTTTGTGCAGACATGTGGTGGTGTCTTGCTGAGTGGCATTTATTGTTGTGTGTTTTTATGTGGCATACAGTGATAGCTCTTCAAAACCTTCAAAATTGCTCTGCATGGGGGACTAAGCTCTGGCATTGTTTCCTGAAGGGAGTACTTCAAAGGTGACCATAATGATCCTCAGCAATGTGGTATATAGCCATTTATTTTAAGAGAAGTTCACTAACTTAATTGTCAGACCTCGTGTGTGTGTGTGTGTGTGTGTGTGTGTGTGTGTATTTTAATTGAATGGTAACTATGTACATTAATGCATTTCTGGGGTACAGTGTGGTGATTTCACATACAATTTGAAATATTTCATCAAACTGGTTAACATAGCCTTCATGTCGTTTACCTAGTTATTGTGCCAAAACGTTCATATTCTAGTCTTAGAAAGGTTCACTTGTTCCCTTGTAAGATAAACCACAGAAGTGATCCCTCCAATCCCCCTCCCTCCACCCATTAAGCAGAGCATTTGATCATTCTGAAAATTTTATTCTCCAAGTTGCTGAACATTAAGACTTTTTCTTTGCTCCTCTTGGGCTAGTGAAACTGATGCTGGAAGCTGAGAAGATGATTTATGGAATGCAGTGGCAAAATATTTGATAAAACTTTTGCTATAGTAACCTAAAAGGCAGAATATATCCTTCCTCTTATAGTAGAATTGCAGCTCAAAAATCCAAACCTTTACAGTGTGGATCAGTGGCTTTTGGAAGTACTCATCAAAATGTTATATGAAAGATATGAACAAAGAAAGGATTGACTAGGAGGCATGCAGAAATAGAAGGCTATGGATAGTTTGGAAATTCAGGTCACAGAAATATTAAAAAAGAACATGTTGAGACTTACATTGTAAAAATAATAATAATAATAATAAGGGACTAAAAAGGCTTTCGGTGTCTTAGGGAAAAGGTTAGATTCAGAGGGTAACCTTGTCAACAAATCTGATAATCTCAAAATGACCGGCCTGCACTGAGAGGGTGGGATGTGGGCGAGAAAGTGAATCCCTGCAGCAAATCCATGAACTGTATCCAGAAAAGGACTTGGGTGTGATTATTAATATGCAGAACTGACTGAATAAAGTGAAGGGGAAGGTTACTACATTTCTGCAAGCGTTAATCCACACTGGGAAAAGACATTCTTGGGAAGGGGAGGAGGTGATGATAAGCAAGTCGAAATGGTTCATATCATGGAAACAGCACCAGCTGAACGTTCTGGTTGTTAAGAACTGTCCCCCTCACTGTTCTATTCAATGGCAATGAAGTGGTCACTTTAAATGTATAATATCAGGTTGTTGGTATGATGCTGATATTATTATGGTTATTAAAGTTCAAGAACCATGTAGAATGAAGGTGTCACCTAGTTAGTCAAGGTACATGTCATCAATTTGTCACCTATCACTTAAATTTTCAAAACTATAGAGCAGTACAGTTCTGTTCAGCAGAACAGAAAATGAAGGGAGGTATGTTCCTTCCTCCTGCTATTTAAGTACCTCGTCTTCCAGCTGCCCTCACAATGGAAGCCACTAAGTATTAAGTTCAGTCATTCCTAGCTCATCTTTGGAAACGAACAGGGAAGTGGCATGATATTGAAGCGACAAATGAAATAAAATTCCTAATGGGGCTGCATTAGAGAAAGCGGTTCTTAGACTTAGCTTGATTTACAAACTTAATTTCATCTTTCCTTTATTTAGTGATAAAATTGGGTCAACCAAGGCATGAGTTCATCGATGGGTTATGCTAGCGAGCTTTTGTGACTTTACTTTTTTTGAACTGATATTATCAGAATAAGAAAAAAAAAATCCCCTGACAGTTTAAAAGGTAAAACAAAAGAGCTTCATAAATTTATCTTTGCATTATTTTATAGGCATATGATTTTTTTCCTCTGTACCCTTCAAATAAAGGACACTGGTTTTTAGCAATATACCCTGTATCTTGAAACTACCAGTGACACAGAAATCATGATTTCATATAATCAGTTTTATACCAATCAAAATAGCACTATTGCAACAAATGTTTTCACTTCAAACTCTTCTTGGCTCCCTTAGGAGTACTGCCAGACTTCCAAGGCTGACATGGACTTCAAGCATCTAATTAGACTGTAGGACCATCAGCCACTCCATAAAATTATAATAGAAACACTGCTTTAAAACATGGAATTGCTTCCCTGAGTGAACCACTTCTTCTCCTTCAAACAAATGAATTCAGGCCTGATATCTTTGGATTGAAGATGTCCTCAAGTTTTCCTGAAATTATTATAGGTGGAAAGATATTTGAGTAGGAAAGTGAAAAGACAGTCTATGAGAGGGGGCAAAGTGATTCAGAGTAGTTACCTGTGTCTAAAGGATCCCAGTTTGTTGAAGCGGAACATATCAGTTATTCTGATCTGGCAAACTATCTCTTCTCTAGGTTACAGAGTCCCTAATTCTAGTTTGACGGCCCTTGTAGTATAGTAACCGCAATCAAATTTAGTATCTGTTGAATGAGTCCTTTAGACTAGAAACACAGGCATCAGTAACTCTATCCTGAAGATGAAAAAATTGAGACTCAGAGAGATGAAGTAATCTATCTAGAGTCATTTAGTTATCAAGGGCTGACCTGGTATTTAATTCAAGTTCTCTTTGGTTCAGAGTATCTTTCTTATTAAAATATGGAGGCTTTTCCTCTAAGATCTGTGTGCTCCAGTCTTAACTTCTAACTTCTATGCACAGATTTGTGTATATGTACATTTTTGTCTCTTGAAAAAAAAGGTTCATCTCTTCCATCAGACTCTTTAAAAGCTGCATAAGTTCAAAAATTTATCTGCTCAGATGTTCAAAGAATAATTTCCATCTGTCTACTACCTTAATTCATTATATTATCTGTTTCTGCTTTTGGGGGTGTCTCTCTGCTGTGCTTGCGGGTGACTATTCCCAGTGAACCACCTCACATGCTCACATACTCAACATGAATTTATATTCTCATTCCCTGTAAATTAATGTTTGCCCACAAACACTCTGCCATTTCGCTCCCTCCTCTCTGCCTCTTGTTCCCTATTGCTCATTTATTCTGTGAAGAGAAGTCATTCTGAACGTTGATGCCTCATCAGATATTTCCATTTAGAACTCTGCTGTGAGCTACTGTAGAAACCCTGTTTTCATTTAAAGTGTGATAGCTTTTTAAACATGTTTAAGGTGTAGTTCAAAACATTCATGTGATTAAAAAATCAGAATACTGTGAAATCTAGACTTGGTGATCATGCTTCAATCTTGTTCCCTTCTCGGGCATCCAACCCCTACCCTTGCTCCATACAGATAATGATTTTCTTCCTTGTATGTGTGCATGTTTGCAATTTTCTTTGTTAAAATGTGAGGAAATGTGAATATATATTTTTGTTTTTCTTCTTTACTGATACAAAAGTAGAAAATTATACAGTATTATTTTAGACAACTCTCAACAATGTCCTTCCTGTGTTCATTTTACTTGCATTTCAGTTACAAATGATTCTTCCTAAATTTCTAAGTCAGAATTTATTCTAATTTTGTTCAATCTGTGAGCCTAGAGATTATTTAAAGGTGGAGGTCACCTGCCAGTTCACCCAGCACCATTTGTTAAATAGGGAATCTTTTCCCCACTTGATTGCATGAATGTACACCGCTATGATTAAAAAAAAAAAAAAGATGGAATTTTCAGAACAAACATCAGCTTTTTTTTTTTTTTTTAATTTTTTTGAGACAGAATCTCACTTTGTTGCCCTAGGTAGAGTGATGTGGTATCATAGCTCACACCAACCTCAAACTTTGAGGCTCAAGCAATCCTCTTGCTTCAGCCTCCCGAGTAGCTGGGTCTACAGGCATCCATCACTGAGCCTGGCTAGTTTTTCTACTTTTAGTGGAGACAGGGTCTTGTTCTTTCTCAGGCTGGTCTTGAACTCCTGAGCTCAAGCCATCTTCCTGCCTGGACCTCCCAGAGTGCTAGGATTACAGGTATGAGACAAACACCAATTTTTACCCTTAAGTTTTAGTTTTTAACTATTTTTCTGTTTGTTGGATTTTTAAGTCATTGTATGGATCCAAAACTGTGGCCAACTAAATATATTACTAGTCTCCTTTGTAAAGTGGCTTAAGGAATGACAGACTCAAATTAAAAAATATATATACAGCTATAAAACTTTATTTAAAGTGGGCAGAATAAGGATCTTAGTATTTATCTTACCCAGTATGTGTGAAATAGATTATAATATGATAAACTTCATAAATTCTCAGTTACTGAAATAAGTTAGTTCATTCTAGAAATCTGTAAAAGAATAATAGTATGCACAGTATTTTCCCCGAGATCCTGAGAACTCTAATTAATATTGTTAAGAACTAGTGCTTCTGTAAGCATAGCTTACCGTAAGAGTAGTGTAAGAGTGTGTAGTCTCTGGATAACTAGTAGTCAAAGTATTATTTTTAATCCACCACTTCTATTCAATATTGCCAGCTTTGCAGAATAAGTTCCAACATCCCTGCCTGTCAACTTCAGCTGTTGGTGGAGTATTTAGATAACAAACATTCCCAGCAGAATTTCACTTCATCAATACATTTCTTGAAAAATCTATATCCTCAGTAAATCCAATGTATTACATTAATAAGAGATGAATGCAAATAGATTAAAGCTATTAATAATAGATTGCAATTTAGTTTAGAATCTACATAATCTCCCTGCCTACCCAACATACAGCATACGGTTATAGAAAACTAACACCAGGTTAAAAAAAAAAAATTCTGTTGATTGGCATCTATTTGTTAAAGATCACTGGTAGAAAATCTACAGGTGAAGGTTGGAAGAGTTTGTTTGTTTGTTTTTTTCAACTTAACACACCTGTTATTAAAAATTACTGGTGATAAACTGAGGACATTTACATTAGAATGATGAAGCCACCTTGGAAGACAGAAGTGTCAAAACTAGAAGTATGGTTTGTGAATGCTAAAGGATTTTTGTCTTTGTGTAGTATGTCAGGGGATTAATTTTTATATATAAAAATCCTCTCCACTAAAAATTGATCTTTAAAAATATAGCAAATCCCTGTTGAGTCTTAGGAAATATGACATTTCCAAGTATAGATTTCAAATGAGTCATTCATGTTAAAAAATGCCTCTGTAGTCAAAGATGAGGCCCAAATAAGTAGAATGAGGTCTGTGTGAAATCTCAGTTGAGAAAAATTCCACTCAGTAAAGTTTCATTTCTTTGGCTCACTGTAGAAATTTAACTACATTTAACCCCTCCTTGGACCCACTGAGGTATTTAAGACTTTTCCCTGTTGGAAAATGGCTTGCAGTTATTGTTTATATCTTTTGCTGCCTAGAATATGGCTTTTCTTTTCTTTTTTTTTTTTT
>NW_003852557.1:2446047-2479794 GCF_000181295.1 Otolemur garnettii | reverse complement strand
TTGTTGTTTGGCGGGTCCGGGCTGGATTCGAACCTGCCACCTTAGGTGTATATGGCTGGTGCCTTAGCCACTTGAGCCACAGGCGCTGAGCCTAGAATATGGCTTTTCCATCTCATTCCGGAGAGCAAGAACCTGTTCAAGTTCCCCTTCATGGCTTCCTCCCCATGAGGCCTTTCTTAACAACCTCCAATTGGATGTGCTTCCTAGGTCTTCTGAACCACCCGAGGACTGTGATTGTAATTCTTTTAGGACTCTTGATATACTCATATTTTCCCTTTTTTCAATCTTAGACTCTAAATGCCTTTAGTGCCAGTGCAATCTTGTACTTAGCTTTGCATTTAGCACAATTGACAGCAGTTAGGAGCTCACAATTCGGTTAGTAAGTGCATTGATTTGAATATAATTCAACAGTGGTTTGCACTAGTGTAGTAAGGAAAAGAGGGATGGTTCCCATCCCTGCCGTTCACGCATGCTCCTGTCCTCTTCGTTAGGCTTTTGTCTTTGGTTAATGACTGACTTTTGGTATTTAATAACTAGACATAAATTTAATATCATGGAATAAGAGGATTGATCAGTATTTTAATACATTTTAAGATAAGTAAAAATTTAAAAAATAAACCAAACATTGTTGGTCTGTGTACCATCTAAAATGTCCTAATGTGTCACTAATCCTTTGTGAATACTTAACTTCATTGCCTTTAGTTGTTAAAATTTATTCTGGGTGACAAAGTAGAAGGTTATTGAAAAATTATCTTTGAGGGCACACCATATACCCAACATGTTCTGGCTGAAGTAAGGGACAGAATGGGGGCCCACAGTATCAGTAAACACTTATTTCAGTGAACATCTGTAGACTCAGATCTATAAGAAAAGACATCAAAGTCCAGGGTGGTGCCTGTGGCTCAAATGGCTGGGTGTTGGCCCCATATGCTGGAGGTGGTGGGTTCAAACCCAGCCCCAGCCAAAAAAGACATCAAAGTCCAAAATCTGTGATTCAACAAAGTTAACATCATAGATGTAATGAAGTTATGTCTTATATATTTGTGCTGGGTAACATTTATTCTGAAACATAAGAGGATTCATTATTATATTTTTTCCTTAGCCTAAATCTAAATGGACATTATCTTTCTAAAATCTATTTTCCTTGTTCTATACTCGTGGACATCAGATTTGAGTTGTGCATATTTTCATTTTTTTTTTCCTTTAAGGAACAGTTTTTTTTTTTTTTTTTTTTCAATTAACTATGACTGTGTAAAGTCATGAAGTCAAAAGGGGGAAGAAAATGCTTCTGATAAACTTTGATTACCATCCCAGGAAGATTGAAATTGGAAAGATTTGTGGTTATATGTGAATTGTTTTCACCTTGTATTCACATAGAAACATTTTTCAGAATGTTAGTGATTTAATCATGAAACACCTAAAGTAGAAAACAAAGTTCTCTTCATTAGCTTGGAAGCAAAGCTAATAAAGTAATAGCTTCATTATTTTTGCACTAAGCATCCCAAGATTAAGTGAACCTTGCATCCACTGCTAAATCAATTTTTACTGCAATTGCAGACTAAGATTTGTTTTCTATCATTTCAAAACTGATCATATTTTTCTTATCTTCTATTTTGATTTAAGCCTGCATTCTAATAATATTTCAACACAAAATAACTTTGGGTGGAATTAGTTTCATCATTGATAAGATTCTGACAATGATTGATGCTTGATACTTCTAATCCATTCATAAATGCTTCAGTTCTTTCATTGCCTTTGGAAGTAAAACTAAGACTCAAGGAGAAAAATTCTGTTCCTTTAAAGCATGGTTTTTGTGTTTAACAGCAAAATTCAAGTTAATAAAAGCATAGCTCCAGTATCAACACACTCAAAGCAGCGATTATTGGAACCTATATAAAAATTTGATTCTACAAAATGTATGACATGGTCTTAATTTATATAATTTTTATTTACACTGGTTTGGCATTATATGATTGTGTAGATGATTACAATGCATACCTCTTAGTTCTTTAGGTGTTGCTGTGAGCCGTGACAAGTTAGATGCTTCTCATATTATGAATCTTTATTCTATCGAGGTCATGATTCCTTCTTGCTCATTTGGCCTCATCTCACCTTTCATGAAATAGTTGATGAGCGTAGTTATTTTTTTAGGTCAAGAATATAATAAAATTATCTTGATTGTACATTTTATAAATTGTGAAGATGACTGTATTTTAAATTTTATTATACACGTAAAGGTGCAAGTGCAGTTTTGATACTTGGATGTATTGTGTAGTGGTAAAGTAGAGTCATCATGTGAATAGTGTACAGTGTACCAACTAAGCAATTTCTCACTCTTCACCTCCCTCCCAAGCTCTTATCCTTTGAGTCTTCAATATCTATATTCCACTCTCTATGGCCATGTGTGCACATCATTTAACTCCAACTTTTAAGTGAGAACGTGGCATTTGACTTTTGTTTTTCAGTTCTGTCACTTAAGAATGGTCTCCAGTTCCATCCAAGTTGATGCAAATGATGTTATTTCATTCCTTTTAATGTATGAGGAGTATTCCATGGTATAAATATATCACATTTACTTTATCCAAACATCTATTGATAAACACTTAGGTTGATTCAATATCTTTGGTATTGTGAATACTGCTGCTATAAGCATACAAGTGCAGGTATCTCTTTCATATGATGATTTATTTTCCTTTGGGTCCATACCAGGAATGGGATTGCTGCATTGAATGGGAGTTCTATCTTTAGGCTTTATGAAATCTACATACTTTTTTCTCTATAGCGGTTGTGCTAGTTTACTTCCACCCATACATGTTCCCCTTTACATCTTTCCCAATATCTGCCAATATTTTTAAAAGTTCAACATCACTAATTATCAGAGAAATGAAAATTAAAACTACAATGAGATACCATCATAAAATTTGAATTTTGCTGTTATACACAAACCATGCTTAAAAGGAAAATAATGTTTCTCCTTGGGTCTTAGTTTTACTTCCAAAGGCAATGAAAGTACTGAAGCATTTATGAATGGATTAGAAGTATCAAGGATCAATCATTGTCAGAATCTTATTAACGATCAAACTAATTCCCCCCAAAGATATTTTGTGTTGAAATCTGCTAATTTGACTTTATAACAACAGCCATTCTGACTGTTTTGTGATGGCTTTATATGCCTTCTTTTGAAAAATGCCTGTTTTTGTCCTTTGTCCTTTGTCCACTTTTTGATAGGGTTATTGGTTTTATGTGGCTAAGGTTGAGTTGTTTGAGTTCTAGTAGCTTCTGGATATTAGGACTTTGCTGAATGCATAGTTTCAAATATTTTCTCCCATTCCAAAGATTGTCTGTTAACACTACTGATTATTTCTCATGCTGTGAAGAACCTTTTAAATTTAATTAAGTCTCTTTTTCTATTTTTGTTTCTGTTGCCTTTGCATTTGAGATCATAGCCAGAGATTCTGTGCCTAGGCCAATGTCCTCAAGGGTTTTTCCCAGGTTTTTTTTTCTAGGATTCTTATAGTTCCAGGCCTTCTGTTTAAGTCCTTAATCTATCTTAAGGTAATTATTGCATATATGAGAGATAGGGATACAATTTCATTCTTCTGCATATAGCAATCAAATTTTTGCACAGCACCATTCGTTGAGTAGGATGTCCTTTCCCAAGTATATACTTTAGTTAACTTTTTTTTTTTTTGCAGTTTTTGGCCGGAGCTGGATTTGAACCCACCACTTCCAGCATATAGGGCCAGTGCCCTACTCCTTTGAGCCACAGGTGCCACCCTGTTAACTTTTTTAAAGCCCAGTTGGATGTAAAAATGTGGCTCTATTTCTGAGTTCTCTAGTCTGTTTCATTGGTCTCTACATGTTTGCCTTTTTATTAGTACCATGCTGTTTTGGTTACTATAGCTTTGTAGTATAATTTGAAGTCATGTAATGTGATGCCCCACCTTTGTTCTTTTCACATAAATTGTTTTGGCTATTATCACTGTTTTTTGTTTCATATGAATTATAAAACTGCTTTTTCTAATTCTGTGAAAAGATGTTGGCATTTTGATAGGGAATGCATTGAATCTACAGAATGCTTTGGAAAGTATGGGCATTCTAATGATACTGATTCTTCCAGTCCAAGAACATCAGGTAGATATGTTTTCTTTTGTTTTTGTCACCTACAATTATTTTCCACCAGTGTTTTGTAGCTTTCTTTATTGAACTTTTTGAGGTAATTAAATGTATACCAAGGCATTGTATATTTTAATAGCTATTTTAAATATAATTTATTTTTTAATTTTGTTCTTAGGTTCATTAAACATTAATAACTTTTAGCTGTTCAGAAGCTTTTAAGCTTGATCAGATCCCATTTATAGATTTTTGGCAATTGCCAGGTGGGCCTTCTTTATAAAATATTTTCCCAGGCCAATATTGTCAAGGGTTTTCTCTATACTCTCTTCTAGAATTGTTATTGTTGCATGTCTTAAATTTAAATCTTTTATCTAGCAAGAGCCAATTTTTGTCAATGGTGAGAGGTGTGGGTCCAGTTTCAGTCTTCTACATGTGGCTAACCAGTTCTCCCAGCACAATTTATTAAATAAGGTTCTTTTCCCCAGTGTGTGTTTTTGTTTGGTTTATCAAAGATCACATGGCAATATGTGACTGGCCTCATTTCTAAATTCTCTATCCTATTCTGTAGATCTGTATCTCTATTTCTGCAAGTACCATGCTATTTTGATCATTATAGACTTGGCATATACCACCCCTAAAGCAAACAGACAGCCTTCAGAATGAGGGAAGACTTTTGCATGTTACTAATCTAACAAAGGGCTGATAACTTGAATCTACTGAGAATTCAAATTAATCAATAAGAAAAAAGCAAACAATCCCATTTATAAATGGGCAAGGTACTTGAATGGAAAGCTAAGGATGACAGATGAATGGCCAACAAACACATGAAAAAATGCTCATTGTCTCATCATAGAAATGCAAATCAAAACTGCTCTGAGAGAGGGAAGGAGGGAGGGGCATGGGGGAGTCACCAGTGTGTGATACAACTTTTGGGGGCAGGATACAATTATAAGAGGGATTTTTACCTGAAAATGTAGTCAATGTCACCTGGTTCTTTGTACCCTCAATGAATCCCCAACAATTAAAAAAAAAAAAAAAAACTCAGATATCCAGATATCGCCCAACTCCAGTAGAATTAGTCTACATCACAAAGTCCCATTTCAACTTACAAAAATCATTACTATAATATAATGTCAGTCCTAAAGGATGTGGAGAGAAGGGACCACTTCTATATTGCCGGTGGGATTGCAAATTAATACAAACTTCATGGAACGAAATATGAGGAATTCTTTTTTTTTTTTTTTGAGACAGAGTCTTACTTTGTCACCTGTGGTAGATTGCCATGGTGTCATAGTTCACAGCAACCTCAAACTTGTATATACTTATTTCATATTAGGGTTCAGACATCCACCACAACACCAGACTATTTTTTTAGAGACACAGTCTCACTCTTGCTCTGTCTTGTCTCAAACTTGTGAGCTCAAGCAGTCCACCCACCTTGGCCTCCCAGAGTGCTAGGATTATGGGTGTGAGCCACCACCTCTGGCTGTATGGAGACTTCTTAAAGCACTAAAATCCAACCTTCTATTTGATCCTGCAAATTCCATTACTAAGTATATACCCAGAAGAACAGAAATCAGTTTTCCATAAAGATATTTTCATTAGAATATTTATTGCAGCTCAATTCACAATTGCCAAGTTATAGAAACAATTCAAATGCCCATCAACCCATGAATGGATTATCAAACTGGCATATGTGTACCATGGAGTACTATTCAGCCATAAGAAAAGATGTAGATTTTAAATCTTTTATGTTTACCTGGATGGAGTTGAAATACATTCTTCTCAGTAAAGTATCTTAAGAACAGAAAAAAATATCCAATGTACTCAATACTAATATGAAACCAACATATAGATAACTATATTCCTATACAAATGGTGAAACACAAATTTAGTTCAGCAAGGGAGAGGAGGAAGAGAGGAGAGATGAGGAAGGAGGGTGATTGGCAGGTTTTCACCTAATGTGCACAATGTGAAATATTTAGCATGCCCTCGGGGTGAAGGGCTCAGCTACAACTTGAACTTTACTTTAGAATTGAAAAATATGTAACCTAAAAATCTGTATCCTCTATTAATTTTAAATAAAAATATAATGCAAAAAAATATTAATGATTTTTGTAAATTGACTTTGTATCCTGGACCTTTACTGAATTTGTTTACCAGATCTAATAATCTTCTGGCAAGCTTTGTGTTTTCTAGGAATAAGGTCATGTTGTCAAAAACACATAGAATTTTATTTTCTCTTTTCCAATGTGTATGGTCTTTATTTCATTCTCTTGACTGCTCTGGCTAGGACTTCTACTACTATGTTGAATAGGAGTGGTGAGAGTGGTCATCTTGTCTTATTACAGTTTTTAATGGGAATGCTTTCAACTTTTCCCCATTTAGTATGCTATTTACCATGGATTTGCTGTATGTATGTTTTTTGCCTGTTTGTTTGTTAGAGACATGTTCCTCTATGCCTAGTTTGTTGAGGAGTTTTAAGTGGAAGGATGTTGAATTTGACCAAATCTTTTTCTTCATGTACTGAGGTGATCATATGGTTTTTGCTCTTAAGTCTGTTTATTTTGTGAATCACATATATTGATTTGTGTAGGTTGAACTCTCCTTGCATCCCTGAAATAAAACCACTTTATGATGGTATATTGTGTTTTGGTATGCTATTGGATTTGGTCTGCTGGCATTTTCTTGAAGATTTTTGCATACAGTTTCATTGGAAATATTGAGCTATAGTTTTCTTTTTTGTTATATCCATGTCTGGCTTTGGTGTCATTGTGATACTGGTATTTTAGAATGAGTTAGGGAGGGTTCCTGACACCTGGGTTTTTGAACAAATTTCAGAAGGATTAGTTCCAGTTTTTGTTTTGTTTTGTTTTAACATCTGGTAGAATATGGCTGTAAATCCTTTTGGACAAGGGCCTTTTTATTTGCAGAGGGTAGTTATTTATTTATTTATTTATTTTTTAATTTCTGATTCAATCTTACTACTTGTTATTGGTCTACTCAGGAGTTCTATTTATTCCAGGTTCTGTCTTGGGAGGTTGTATGTTTGTTTCCAAGAATTTATTCATTTCTTCTAGGTTTTCTAGTTTGTGAGCACAGAATTGTTTCTAGAAGTTTCTGATGAACTTTGTATTTCTGTGGTATCAGCTGTAATGTCTCTTTCTTCATTTCTGATTGTGTTCATGTAAATCTTACCTACTGTCTTCTTGATTAGTCTACCTAGAAGTCTATCTTTTCATTTTTGCAAATACCCAATTTTTCATTTTATTCATACATTATATAGGGCATTTTGATCTCAATTAAATTTAGTTCTATTGTGATTTTTGTTAACTCTTTTCTTCTTCTAGCTTTGGGTTTAGTTGGTTCTTGTTTTTCTAGTTCCGTGAGGTGATGGTCCTATTTTAGATGAAATGCTTTTGAAAGGTCTTTCTGAGAGTAATATTTCTGAATAAAGGGAGTAATTCAGTCAAGTGAATGTCTAAGAAAGAATTTTCCATGAAAAAGAATGTTAAGTCCAAAGGTTGTAAGGCAGGGAAAAGTTTAGTATGTGTTTGCACAACAAACTCCAAAGAACACAGTAATCTTGGAGAGGGTGGTTAAAGGTAAGTTTTGAAGGCATGGTAAGGTGTTTAAAACTTATTGGTAATATGATTAGAAACTCTGGGAGAGTTTGAATAGGAAGGTGGGAAAATCTAATTGATGTTTTAAAAAGATATCTCTGGCTTTGAGTGGAAAATAATGCAATATAGAAGAGAAATGACGGTGAAGCAATGTTTCAAGAGAATGTGGGAGTGAACGCACAGATGGAGGAGTTGGATTTAGACGGTATTAGGGACACTTCAACTATTATAATAAGATGAAAGGCTAAATACATAAATGCAGATGATTTTGTAGGAGGAAGAGAATAAGTACATTCTCTTCTGACTGTTTAAATATATTTTATTTGAAAAGATCCAAGGGCATCAGGTGATGTTCGGAAAGAAAGGGAGGGTTTTGCATGTTTGAGTGTAACAGATGTAAAGTAGTAGTCAGACAGATTGGGAAAGAGATTTCACTCAGCTGATATGGCAGGGCAGTTTGCCAGTGCTGAACATCTACTTAAGATTTGTATTCTGTTTCTAGTTGTATGTGATGTTTGGATGGAGGGATCGTGTAAATACAGAGAACTGAGTCTAATCAGGGTAAGATTATGCTGGGCCAGTACAATGGGATGGTAGAGGAACAAAGGCATTGAGAGTGTGAGGAGGTGATGATAGTGTTGGAATATAGATTCTAACCTGAATAAAGGATACAAAGATTACAATGGAGCTCACACAGTAGATTGGTGGATTAAAAGTCCTATTGAATTTTAATTAATTTTCATTTTTCATAATTAAAGAATTGTGGTTTATTTGGGCCTAGAGAAGACTGGAGGGGAAGAAGAGAGGGAGGTCACACTTTTTTATTTTCCCTGTTACCTTCCTACTGCATTCTGCATAAACTACTAAGTCACTCAGATTAAGAATTTGTTGTGTGGCCTTCCTCACATAGCTCTCTGATTTCCGATGTTCTGTTAATTGCCTCTTGCCTTTGTTCTTTCAAGCCTAGAGGTGGACGCAATGTTCCACTATTCTTACTCCAGGGTACTGTATTATACCTTATTATTATACTGACCACAGGTTTATAACAGCTTTCTCTAATTACCTACTTTGATTACACTGTTTCTACTAGAATACTATCAAATACAGTATCATAGTCCATGTTTTTTTTTCTCCTATAAAGGAATACTAAAGTCTGGGTAATTTATAATAAGCATACATTTATTGGCTTATGGTTTTGGAGGCTGGGAAGTCCAAGGCTGAGGGAGCAGTATCTGGTGAGGGCCTTTGTGCTATGTCATATATTTCATGGAGGAATATGGAAGAGTAAGAGTGGATGAGACCCAGAGAGAGAAAGAAAGACAAAGAGACAAAGGCAGAGAGAGGGAAAAAGGGAGAATGTGAGCAAGCACACACAGGAGGGGCCAAGCTCAACCTTTTATAGGAAGCCCACTCTTGCAATAACAAACCCATTATAATGGAACTGATCCATTTTTGAGGGGGGTACCTCATGACCCAAATACTTCTCATGAGGTTGCACCTCCTGCCTTCACCAAATAGAGGATCTAGTTTTTAATTTTCAATCCATCAGCTTTGAGGAACATATTGAAACTATAACATGCAATAAATGGTATTAGGGATGACTCCAAGAAACAGATCCTTAATCAGGATTCTGAGCTTGGGTGGCTTGAATATTTGAATAATACACAGGTAAACTTTTTGCTATGAAGAAATGGGCATGAGTAATCCACAGTGTGTAAGTAGCATGCATGTTTGGAGGTGACATGCAGTGAAGCCAAAAGGAAGCCAAAGTGTGTAGAGACCAAGGGCTGCAGCCATCTGTTACTGCAGCCCCAAAAGTAGCTATAGATTGTGGCATCAGCTGGCTACTACAAAGGCCATACAGTACAAACAACCTCTGGCATATTGATGGTTTCTGATTACATGATCAATAAGGCTTGTTGAAATAATTACTAGTACACAGTTGTAATTACGTAGTAATCATTATCTTATCACTGATTCTGGTATATATTCATTGCTTTAGGTGGGATAAACCTTTCTGGTCTTTAAGCCTCTAACTCTTCATCTGTGTTCTGGAATCTCAATTAACCTCATTCAATTCTTACAGTAGAAGTTAAACTAGGAAAATGCATTGCTATGTAAACCACATTTCCCAACCTATCCCAGTGATATATGAAGCAACTTTGGAATTTACTATGCTCTGGGCCATATGTTAGAACATATTGAAGAAAAACAACTTGGAGATAAATATTTAAATGTCTTTCTCATTAGTTAAGAACATATATTTAAATACCTGGAGATCATTCTTATACCGCTTAGCTAATACTAGGGTGATTATTTGGTGTCCTTCATAGAAGAATTTCCCCCAAATAAGTGTAGTTTGGGGGATGGTGTGATAGTGCCTAAATTGCTAAATTCTGAAAGGTTTAATATAGTTTCCATGGGAAAGATGTTGTGGGATATTCTTGGCAAGACAGTTTGGGAAGATAATCAAGCCTTGTAGAGTGGCAGAACAGTCAAGAAGGAAATCAGACGTAAGTTGGGAAGCAGAGCCATCTGAACTACTTAAGTCTGGTTGCTTTATTTACAAATGGACTGAGCAAATGTCTCATTAAATAAAAAGTGATTTTCCAAGGGAAAGATTAAATATCCACAATGCAGAATAAGAATAAAGATAACAAATGCCAAACATTCGGCTACAACAAACTGTGAAATTAGTTTTCCTCTGCCTAATGGAGAACAAACAATGGCTTTCCATGTTTATTACTTATAAAGCACATTCCTCAGGGAATAATTTATTCCCACAAAAGCTTTGAATGACCATTTTGTATTAGGTTCATTTAACCAGAAAGGCAGAATTTCTAACTTTTCCTGCTTTTAATTCAATAATAACGTGTGGTCTTTCACAAATGCAGATGATAAAGTAGGCTTTAGCAGTGTTTTCTAGGGCAATGCCACCCGGAGTGCAGTCTGCAGGCTGGGACTGCTCTGAAGGTCATTTGTCACCAGAATATAGTAAAGTGCAAAAATTCTAAGTTTTATAATCTTCTAAAGCAATTCATATTATCATGATAGAAGATCAGTAGACTCTTCTAATTGAGTAGGTTCTACATCAGTTCTGGGGCTGTCGATGAGCTTCATACATCAGGAGCATGTGCACTGATTATGCATTAGTATCTGTACAAATCAAGCACAGTTGAACCATGTACTGGTGTGTGTCAGGAAAGAAAAAAGAAACAAATTTGTCTTGTATCATAGAGAGTTTGAGAAGCACTGATACACTAGAAATAGCATGTGGGGTTTGAAGTCAGAGGGACCTTGGTTTATAGCTAATGCTACATTTATTATCAATGTGATCTTGGGAACATTGCTTAAATTTGAAAAATGGAGATGACAGTTCTTACTGTGGAAGGTCATTGGTAACCTTAAATGGAATACCTTGACCATAAATAACACAGTTTCTCACCAGGGCTTCATCTCCAACTGATTTCAGTTCTTACATTTCCTTTCCCACTGAGAAAGACACCACCGCCCTACTTGGGATGGCCATATATATTCCTTTAGGAATAATAAACACAAGCTCAAATGGGACTAGTAAGGTCCAACAGTCAATAACCCTGGAGTATAATTCTCGGATAAAAAAATAATGTGGGATGTGTGTGTGTCTATAGGTGTGTGTGAAGATATGTATATATTTAACATTTAAATGATATTTTTATCAGAGTTTAGTAAATGCCTCACCACCCAGGTCTTCTTAAGTTTTTTTCTAACATGTTTTCATGAATTTTATTTTTCTTTCCAATCAAGCTTTAAGCACTAGTAAAGGTATAATATTATCTCTCACTCCTGTCCGTTACTTTGCATAGAAAGCTGAATACAATCCAAACCTCAGATTGATGAAAGCCCGATAGGATTGCCCACATTTTCCATACATTTCTTGGTATTTGGAACATAGACCTTCCTGTTCAGGTACTTGGTTGTGTAGGCTAAGGTGCTCCTTGAAGGTACTATGGGGACATACATCTAAAATTAACTGACTGGGGCCATGACAGAGAGTGACAAGCTGTGTTAGTTGCAGGCAGCAGTTACTAAAACTTGGACATTGAAAGATGTATAGATTTATCTTGAAAGAGAATTCACAGAGGGACACAACCTGCTTCGTGTCAGCCAACAAAGAGGCAAGTTGTGAAATGAAACTTCAGCCCTCCATTCTCATCCCTCTTTCCAACACCTTTTGAGCCTCCAACAGTCCTACTCCAGCTGAAATCCCGGGCCAAGGAAGCCTATTGAGAGCAGCCTTTGGAAGCTGATGAGGGACATGGAGAGACACAAAGAAGATGCCCAGCCTAGCGTGAGTACACACACATGCACACACATTCCCATACACATCAGAGAGAAACATCTGCCTGTCTTCATCAGACTTATCAAAATGTCAAACTAGGATCTGGTAAAGTGACATTTGAAATGAATCTTACTTTCTTCATGCCTTTCAGAGTAGTTCATTTTTTGTTATTACTATGCATATGCTTTTTTAAAAAATAGAAGCAGCAATAAAGGTATTTTCATTGTCAGCACAACAAAATAAGATTGCTGGTAGTCCATGAGAAAAAGGTAGATGAAAGAAGACATAATCTAAAGCAAGGAACAGGTTTTCTTTCCCCAATGCTGTTTAAGCCTACTTGACTGTCCGTCGCCCATGCAGTCTCTAGCTCTTTGTAGCAAAATAAACCAAACACAGGGAAAGCTTTGAGTTAAGAAGTGTGTTGTGAAAAACCTCCCCAAATGCTACAGAATCAGAAGGGATGAGAATTAAAGACTCAAAAGCTATTTCCACTTAACCTTATGTCATGAGTCAGAATACAGAGACCATCAGAACTCTCTTTTCTCCAAATGGATAGAAATGATTCAATGGCATGATATATAGGAAGGTCACGGATCCCAGGATAAAACAGAGTTAAGAATCAGGTCAAAGATAGACAAGCTACGTTTTTATTAACAATACTCAATATGAACTGCATCTAAATAAAGGCTGCCGTGAATTTCTGATTTGTTTTCCAAGGAAATGTTCGTGTCTGTCTGTGTGTGTATGGGTGTATGTATAGCGATGACAAAGCAGAGATGTGAAATATTTAGATTTCAGATCAGATATCCACTTATATCCATGACCTTGAAAGTCTATCACACATCCATAGCCCATCATAACCAACTAAATGAGAAATATTAATAGTATGAATTAAGCACATCAGATAAAGTGATGACTCTAGAACATGAGGCTCTGTAGTTTTTCATGTACTCAAAGCAAATTGTTAACCTGCTTTATTTACCACAATTTTAAGAATATCTAGTGTACCTTTGTCTTGGCACTAACCCCCATCAAGAATAGATGGGACTTGTACATCTCTGACTCTCTTTTATTCTGGTGTGATCAGGATTATGTCAAAGGATAACAGAATGCTATCAAGTTATCAAGTTTAAGGGTATGGGGAAGCTTTCTTGTAAGATGATATTTAAGTTGATAATTAAGGTGGCAGGGTTGCATATTGGTTAAGAAATTAATAGGCTCTGGAACCAGATAGCATAAAGCTGAATCCTTCTTCTGATACAAACTATTAACTCTGTGACTTTGGACTAATTTGCTTAACTTGTCTGTGCCCCAGTATCTTCCTCCATAATATAGGAATAATGATAATATCCACTAGATGGGGCTGTTGAGAGAATTAATGGAGTTAATACACAAGTAATCAGAACAGTGGCACAGTAATTTCCCTGGGAGCATTTGCTCTGATTGAATACACGTGAAATAGGAGGACTAGCCTTCTAAGGACTGGGGAAGACAGCATACAGCAGGTCCCAGAGGAAATAAAAGGCCTGTTGCTTTTTTTTTTTTTTTTTTTTGGTTTTGGGCCGGGGCTGGGTTTGAACCCGCCACCTCCAGCATATGGGGCTAGCGCCCCACTCCTTGGAGCCACAGTTACCACCCAGAGCCTGTTGCTTTTGAAGACCTAACAGGCAGGTCAGGGAAAGATCAGGCACAGATGTACATGAATAGGGTTAGTTCAGGGAGGTCCATGTTAGATTACAGGCCAGAATATTGTCCAAAAGACAGAGAAAAAGCACTAATAATTACTTATCAAGAAAGTAAAAAAACAAGATCTGAATTTTGAAAATATTCAGAATATTTGATTGCCACCAAAACTGCAAAGACTACTGGGACTAGGTAAGAGGGAATTTGAGGATCCTCAGCAGAACATCTTTGTGATAAGCCAGGTGAGGCATAGAGTAGGTTAGACTGTGGTATGGTAGATGAGATGGAAATAACTAAGCATGTCTTTTGAGATCACTAAAATTAATACGATTAATTTCTTCATATTTTTTCTTTTGTTTTAATTTGTTTTAATTTAAGGGATATTGTTACTCACCAGATCCTTAACATATTACTAAATGATTAGATCTGCCTTGGATCCTATTCACAATTTCTACCACGTCACATAGTTAAGTCACCTACCCTATGAAGACCAACATAACCCTTCCCACAGCACGATTCAATATTAGACTCACATTATGAGGTCACTGATGGCTGTAACTACAATCTGTCTATCTCCTGTGCTAAGTATGATGCTTATGGAGTTTTCCTTTATCAAAATGATCAACATGTGGGGGTATAGGTATACGTATAGTTGCTACATCAGCAACTAGGTTCCTATTGCTGATATAGCACATTACAATAAATTTAGTAGATAAGTAAGATAAATGTGTTATAGTTTAGAAGGTCAGAAGTCAAAAATGGACCTATTGGGCTGACGGAGGCTGTAGGGCAGAATCTTTTTCTTGTTTTAACAGTTCCTAGAGATGACCCATATCCCTTGGCTCCTGGCCACATGATTCCAATCTTTCATTCAGCATCACATATCTGAATCTGACTCTCCTGCCTTCCTCTAAAGAGGACCTTTGTGTGATTGCATTGAGTTCATCTGGATAATCCAAAATTATCTTTCACTCTCAAGATCCTTCACTAAATCATATCTACACAGTTCCCATTGCACTGTATGTAATAGACTTTAGGGATTAGGACGCATTCACCTGTTTACCTGGAGGAAATATTATTCCGCCTGCCACAAGAGAAATTTGCATAACAACAGAAGGCCCCCGGAGGAACTCTGAGGAATAATATTCCATTAATATTAGAGCATTATCCCAGAATAAATTCTCATAAATATTGGCTAAGTAAGTGAAGTAATTTAAGGCACTCTATCCCCTTAATTTTCATTAAAGCACACTGACGCGTTCTGACTTTGTTCATTAAGTCATGCTGGTGTTTTGTTCCTAAATGCAGCTCTTCGCTTTTGAAGGACACCGTGACCCCAACTGCATGCTTGCATTAATACCCGGGCTATTTCCACAAAAGCAGCCTGTGTACTGATTCAAAGGCAGATCTCTAGTGCTCTAGAGGGCCACTCCAACATCTCCCCTACATTACTAACTGCTGTTTGCTGGTGGGTTTTATGGTGACATGAACTTACTTGAGTCCCTTCATGTCAGGAACATACTGGCTCTGGTTCATGGCAGCATTAAAATAGCAATTTTAGTTTTGGTACATCCTGCGGTTATTGTTGTGCCCACAGCTTTATATTCTACCAATGTGCCTGGGAATACCTGGAAATTGCTTGAATTAATCCAGTGGGTGTGATAATTGTCTAGGTGTCATTCTCTTTACAAATAACCTTTCTCACCACCTACCAAAGTTGTCCTCATGTTTTTTTATAGCGCTTCTCATCTTAGCTAATGGTATTTACTACAAATGTCTCAACCATATAAACACATTTTAAAAAATATATACCATTCATTCTTTTTTATGTTAATAAGTGGTTGCATTGGCTTACCTGGAAAAGCATAATTTTATCTTTTTAACTTTTTTGTGATTAAGTCATAAACACATAGATCATGTGTATGTTAATATTAATCGTACTCTTATTGCTACCAACTGCTTTTGTTGCCTATAATGCCCCCAGGCCTCATAATAGGAACTTCCTGTATCTTTTAGTCACAATTTATTTAATAATAACTTTTCATGTACATTTAGCATCACCTTAAGGCTTATTATTACTTTTTTTTCACTGTTGTTCTTTTAAATATTTTCAATTTGAAGCTAAGGAAGGGTGTTATTCCGGCTTGCCTCGGCAACTTTTGCTGTCCAAACCTTCCTCTAGAGTCAGCGTTTCTGAATTACTTTCCACCACGTTCAGTGATCAAGAGCCTTTTAAGTGGGACAGTTGGCATAATCGCGCTAGCAATACATTTCTGGGTCGTGAGCGACCCTGAAACATTTGTGAGTTGAAGAGACCCACGTGCAGGAAAAGACAATCTAATGCAGTTTATCAGCTAATCAAATGGAAACTGTTCTGAACTATCATAGTTTGCATTTCCTCTGGCGACTTCAACCCAGGGTTGCAAATGTAATCACTGAAAGACAAATTTTTCCTTCACCTGTCCATAAACACCAGTTCCCTATGAGGCATCTCTTCTTCTTTTATTCAGTCAGTTATTGGCAGCCCCTGGAAGATCATCCTTGCAAGTGCATTTTTAACTGAATAGTCTGCACATGGCAAAAGCAGGAGGGTCGTGCAGATTCTGCTAAGCTCCCCACTGCTACTAGCTATGGTGATTTTATCAGGTAGCGTACACCCTTGTAGTAGAGGCTTTAAGTTTCCATTGAGTGCCATTGCTTTGCTAGGTACTAACAAAATATTCTCTTCAGGGACCGTACACATATTTGTTTATAAGAGCTGCAATAAAAAATCACCATAGACGGGGTGCCATAAAACCAGAAATGTATTCTCTTATATTCTGGAAGCTGGAAGGATGAAACTGAGGTGTTGGTATGGACTGTGCTCTCTCTGAGGTCTTTAGGGAGAACCCTTTCATACATCTGTCCAGCTTTTCTTGGCTGCTGGCAATCTTTGGCATGCCTTAGCTCATAAGATACATCACTCCAATTTCTATAAAACTTTCTTGTGTTTTTGCAACTGTGTCCAAAACTCCTTTTTCTTATAAGGACACCAGTCATTGGATTGTCATCCCCCTAATCCAATATAACCTTATGTTGACTATATCTGCAAAACCCTATTTCCAAAGAAGGTCATCTTACAGGTACGGAGGGTTAGGGCTTGGACATATCTTGTGGGAGAGACACAATTCAACCCAGTACAAGGACCATGAAATCTTAACAGAATATTTCTTGAGGGCTTACTACATTCTGACACTTTTAACTCTCCTCCTGGGAATTGTCAGTGCCCCTTTTATTTTTATTTACCCCTCCCCATCAAGCAGCATCACCCCTCTGCCATCTGCTTGGGGAATCACTAGACCATTAATATGTGGATGCCTTTCAGATTCCAGGATGGTCTGAAGTCAATGGCAAAAGGACAAAATTCTGTCTTTCTCTTTTAAAATCATTGCTGTTTATGCCTAAGACTCTTACAGAATTTTTCCTACCCTGGTTACTTCAATTTTTATTTCTGGTCTTTATTCATTTAAGGGAATAAGAGTGATTGGGTGGAGGCTGGACTAAGAACAAAGCTAAGTCAAAGTCCCGGGTATATTCATAGGAGAAAAAACAAACAAAAAAAACCACAACAAAAACCACTCTTTGACCCTATGGTTCCCAATTCCCTTCCCAGGATCTTTCCTTGGAAAATGTTTCTAGAAAGAATCTCAATCTCTGTTTCAAATTGACTCTCAGCTGTGCTGTTTCTATACACAATTTGCTCTATTTATATAATTTATAATATTCAGCCTTCTGTATATTCAGCCTCACCTCTCTCAGCACTATCCCTCGTTTTAAGTGCCAGTGTAATTCAGTATCAAGAAAATATCTTATATCACATTTTGAGAATGAAAGCCTAGTTTCACAAGGCACTCAAATTTTATCATAAATTGCCATCATAAATGGCATAAATTTTTATGGCATTTATGGTAATGATAATTGATATTTACTGTGTACTAAAGCTGTAGGTTTATTATGTATATTATCTGATTAGATCCCCATGGAGGTATATATATGTACATAGATATATACGCACATATGTGTGTGTGTATGGGTGTGTTATGAGTAGTATTGTCATATTCACTGCACAGATTGGGAAACTGAAGCAACTGCCCTGAAAAAAAAAGTAGGTAAATTGCCCAAAGTCACATAGCTAGAACCTTGACCTATCCTACTGGCTGTTAACACTTACTGCATTTTGCTTTGCTGTTATCATTTGTGTAGCACAGTCCATAGGGTGCTTAAAACTATACACTATGAATATCTTGTATGGTTTTTATTCTTTTAAGTTGATTAACAATCAGTAAAGAAAATACACCGTTCATTCCTTAAGATGCTATGTCTGAAATAAATCAGACTGGGAGAATAGTGCTGGCAAACAGCAGGGATTCCATATCCATGTTTACTGCCAAATTTAAAGGCACATGGCCCTAGAATGTGTCACTCCTATAATCAGCAGTTGAATTGTTTCACACACAAATTGCATCTCCCAGTATAATGTATACGTTGTTATCCTCACAACTATGGTTCATGCTCTGTTGACTCCTCCATCTGGGGCGGTATGCAAATAAATTTTATATACGCACACATAAATTTCCCAAACTCAGATCCAATTTATTGGTATTAGCATGAGCTTTCACCCTCCAATATGCTGAAAGAGACAATTTATGTTGGATACTTTGTAAAAAGAGAATTAGATGTAGCTTCAGTGCTGGAAATGTCTCTGTGGGGTAATATATTCCCTCATTCTGCGTCGTCTTTTCTCCTCTTTAATTTTTCAAAATGGGTCAAACGAGGCTAAAACATAACACTGGGCAGCTTTATTTGTTTGACATAATTAGTAATTTGGTAGCAGTCTCTTTTATTCATGACGGTATCCTTTTATTTTCCCTTTTCTTTATGTTTGCCATTTTGAGCTGACATCATTCATCTCAGGCAGCAGCTGGAAGAAATCACATGTCCTCCGTTTCCAAATGAAGACCCCTCCCCACCAGTTGGCTGTAATCTAAGGAGCCCTGCTTTCAACAAATACATCGTGTGACAGTGACCCATGGCGGTCCCTTTGAACAGCTTTTATTATCACTCATCCATACAGCAACGGCTACACCTGAGGCTCTAGGCATTGATTATGTTCAGGGTGATTCTAAATCACTCAAAACAGTGGACTTTCTAGTTCTTACTGTGTTACTGAGGCTTGATCCCAACCAGAAGAGAGAGGTTTCTAAGGTTGAAGTTAATCTTAGGATAAGATATACATGTGTCCCTCAAGTAACAAGTATTTGAGAGTAGATAGGTCATTTCATTTCCCCTTGAGATCTATCATCTTCATCTATAAAATGAGATTAAGATGTGATGTCCAAAGCTCCTTTCAAACCTGGCATTCTCCGATTCAAACAAATCTATAGTTCACATAATTATACCAATCTGCTTATGTTTATTTATAACTTCCTTTGTTTTTTTTTTTTTTTTTTTTTTTGAGACAGAGCCTCAAGCTGTCCCCCTGGGTAGAGTGCCGTGGCATTACAGCTCACAGCAACCTCCAACTCCTGGGATCAAGCGAGTCTCCTACCTCCGCCTCCCAAGTAGCTGGGACCACAGGCGCCCGCCACAACGCCCAGCTATTTTTTTGGTTACAGCCGTCATTGTTGTTTGGCGGGTCCAGGCTGGGGATTCGAACCCGCCACCTTAGGTGTACATGACTGGCACCTTAGCTGGTTGAGCTATAGGCGCCGAGCCCTATAACTTCCTTTGTAAACTGGTTCTTACATTTTAAAAATATAGTCGAATTCTCGATCATTGTGGAAATCTTAGATGCTACCAATACCTTCAGAAAGGGAAGATAGTAGTTAGCTCTAATAATATATTCCAGAGATGAGTAGTCAACAGTTTAGCATTTTGTGTCGCTCTATAATTTTATGATAAATTTTTATAATACAATACATTCTGAGTAGCTGTATCTCTGTCTCTATCCAGTCTCTCAGTTTGCCTAGTGGCTTTTAAATTGCTTTGGGCATGTCTCTAGAAGTTCTGTGACGTATTTCCAGGTTCTGCCATCAGGTGGGAAGAGCGGAAGGGAGAACACAAGCTGTCAGGTCTCAGGGTGAATGTGCTCTTCCCACTGGAATCTGGGAGGTCTGGAATACAGACTTAAGCAAGCAATAAATGCAAATGGGAGATAATCAGGATTAATTCCCTGACTACTGCTTGGGGATCATCAGAGAAAGACCATTTCACAGCTCAGAATGAGAACATTGATGGGAATTATCTTGGGGAAAAAACGTTCTTATTGGGCTGATTTGCACAGTTGCTGATTCTGGCTGCCTGGGTTGCTCAGGAGTCAGGGAAGCACCATTTATGCAACAGCGACTTCCAGGAAAATGATTCACAATGAAAATAAATGAAGGTCTGTGTTCAAGCCAAGAGAAACATTTGCTCAGCTGGAAAGTCAGCCAAGTGGAATATAACCCTGATCACCTCAGAATTCTGTCCGCTAGTCATCCTGTATTTAATAAGACGGTAACGGCGGGGATGTTAACGCACCCCCAGCTTTAGTACAGCTTGAGAATTTCATAACCTTTCCTGAACTTAGTAACTCTTTCTGCCCTCGGTAAGCTCTCTTTATTTTGCAGAGTGTTACCATTCTGTATTTTTATGTTTTTTAACCTCCCCTGCCTGCATCATCAAACATGAACAAAATACGCATGTAAAGTGTGCAGACAGGCCTTCCCTCTTAGCGTGGTAACCAGTGGTAACAGTAGGTAGGTGTTCTGAGAGATGCAACAGGATAGAAAACTCATTCGTAACCATTCCTTTGGCTTTGCCTTTTTCTTCTGGTTGAACAGAACGCTGCCAATTTCTTATATTGAGCCAGGTGTCTTAGATTTGGCCTGTCATGGCCTAAGAAACTAGATCTATGAGCAACATTGCTGCAATCTCTATGAATGGATGAACACAAATCAGCCTGCTGAATAATTTACAAAGACAGGGCTGGGCACAGTAGCTCACGCCTGTAATCCTAGTACTCTAGGAGATTGGGGAGGGCAGACTGCTTGAGCTCAGGAGATTGAGACCAGCCTGAGCAAGAGCGAGATTCCCATTTCTAAAAATTGCTGGGCGTTGTGGCAGGCACCTGTCATCCCAGTTACTTGGGAAGTTGAGGCAAGAGGATCACTTAAGCCCAAGAGTTTGAGGTTGCTGTGAGCTGTCATGTCTCAGCACTCTATCCAGGGTGATAGGGTGAGATTCTGTATCAAAAAATAAAAATCATTAATTAAAATAATTTACAAAAACAAAACAAAAAAACTAATATTGTAATAATGCATTTCCTGCAGTCCTTAATGATTCTTTAAATCATTCCCTTTCTAACCCATCATCACTTGGCTTCATCCTCCATCACTCCAGTGAAGGTTACAAAGTCAATGTGCATAAATCAGTAGAATTTCTATATCCCAATAACAATCAAGCTGAGAGTCAAATAAGACTCAACACCATTCACAGAAGCTACAAAGAAAATAAAATACCTAGGAATACACTTCACCTAAGAGGTGAAAGGTCTCTACAAGGAGGACTATGAAACACTGAGGAAAGAAATTGCAGAGGACACAAACAAATGGAAAAACATACCTGATTATGGACCAGTAGAATGAACATTGTCAAAATGTTCACACTACCAGAAGCAACTTACAAATTCAATGCAATGCCCATCAAAATACCAACATCATATATCACAGATCTTATAAAAATTAATTCTATATCTTGCTTGGAATCAGAAAAGAGACAGAGTGGCCAAAGCAATCCTAAGGAAAAAGAACAAATCTGAAAGCATCACATTACTATACTTCAAACTATACTATAAGACTATAGTAAACAAAACAGCATGGTACTATGTATCAGTACAATCAGAGAGACACGGGCCAAAGGAACAGGATATTTTCTGAATTTGAGGTCCTCCTTTAAAAATACTGGCTAATTATGTGATGAATATGAGCATAGGAATGCCCTATTAGTCCACCAGAATCACCATGTAGAAAACGGGTCTATACTTACCTCCTAGGGTTTTTGTAACGAATAGATGAGATGATGCCTCTGATGCACAAAGAGATATGCCGGATACCTTCCATTAGCATCTCACTATCTTTAGTCATGACTAATTAATACAACTGGTTATTTTCTAGTCTCTTCATATGTAACCAACCATCTTCTTAGCAGCAGTTGCAAATAAGATGCAGAGACATCTTTTATTTTAGTCGACCTTGAGTGTTCATATCATCACCAGGTATAGCCTAACCTAGACTCAGAAATACACTCAGGAGCCTAGTTTACATAAAACATACTCTCTGGTAACTCGTCCCTCAGTGCCGTTTCTTTTTTTTTTTTTCCCTTTGTCCTCTGTTTCAATCACATTCTTGTTACTATATGTCTCTCACCTGTTTACAATTGACTAGGCCTTATCATCTTGTAATTAACAGAACAGTTTTTCACTGGCCCCTATTCGCTGGGAGATGAAAACTCCCAGTGAATAGGGGCCAGTGAATAACTCTGGTTAATTCACCACTCATCAAAACAATTTGGACACATTCTTTCCCTGGTTTTTACGTGATCACTATGCTTTTCAATCTTTCTTGATCTTTTCGCAATTTCTATTTTATCCAAGGCTGTTTGGCTCTTTTACAATTGCTTGTATTCAGCTCGATCAGTTTATACTAATCAAAATGTTAGACTGTACTTTATAGACACCTATTCACAGTATTTACTAAAGTAAATATTACTCTGCTATTATGCATATCATATTCAGCAACTTCATCTAGCACACACTTCTCACATCCTCTTTCTTAGACCTTTTTTCCTTTTAGATGTGTGGTTTTTAGATTTTTAGTCTCATTGTAGATTTCGATGCTTTACCACTCCCTAAATCTAATTATAACGTCGAGCTCTGTTGATTCCATCCTGTCTTTTTTTCTCCCACTCTTCTTGATTTGTGAAATAATGTCTAAAATGTTTCTTACAATCCTTCTTTCTCCCATAGTTCATAACTCCACTGGAGTTACCACTCTATAATGTAAACAGAATTGGTATTTATTTGTGTCGCAGGTATTAAGAGACAAAAGTATTTTTCTTAGATTGTAGAGTGAAGAATAGTCTCGGATTGGCAAGGTCTCCAAAAGCCTCTATGAGCTCCCTAATTACTGCTACAGCCGTATCTAACCATGCATCATTCCATAGTAACTATTTCATTACTATTCTGTACTTTTACTCATTCTAGTCTCCTGCTTATCCTTCAAAGTCTAACTCAAGTATGATTGATCCTTTACCTCGTACTGCTGTTCGTGATTAAAACCAAGCAGAATTATATTTTTCTTACTTTTGCTCATGTAGCACTTTACAGATGTCTCTATTACTACAATTCTGTATAGGAAACCATGTGAATATATGACTTCCTAACTGGGTTGAAATAAACTTAATGGTTGCATCTGCCACAGTGCCCAGAGCAGTGTTTTGTATGGAGGAGTGCACAGTCTATATCTGCAGAATTCATTAAATAAAATCACTTGCATAATGTTCTTTTAAATGCTGTAGGTAATAAATCTACATGACATTGACTAATTTCGTATTTTCCTAGGGGTTTTCTTTTGTACAGTAAAGCGAAGTCAATTTTACATTCCTTGTTTATAGGGTTGTTTATCATGCACATGTATCCAAAAGTATAAACTTACTTTCTTATTTCCACCTACCAATAGGGGTATATTGTTATCTCCTTGATAGGATTACTGCGAAGATTTATTCAACAAATACATATGAAATACCCTGTCTGATATAGAGTGTTTCAAATGTTTTAGCTATCATCAAATTTAATGGGTGAAATTTAAATATACAATATGTTGGTGATAATATTCAAGTTATCTTTCTAACCTCCATATTAAATAGCAATATGCCAACCTGAGAATAATGAATCAACATTATTTTATGATACAGCAAGGTAGCATAAAAAATGGATTGAAATGTAACATTTACCAAACCTCACAATAAAAAAAAAATTATATTGAAAAAATGAAAATAATAATAATATATGCTAGGCACTTTATGTGCATTTTCTTACTGTCTTTACAACCTTAATGAGAATGCTATTATTATTTATCCATTTTTCAGATAGAAGGGTGAACGATTGATCCAGGATTGCAAAGTTTATCAATATAAAAAGGGATGCTTGAACACCGACCTGTCCAGATCAACATAGACATTCATTTAACCATGTGTAACATAGATAATTCCATAAGTGTCACTTTTTCTGTCTTTCTTCTTACAATTTACTCTCTCCAGTGTACTTTCTTCTGATCAATATATATCCAACTAATTCTTATTTGAAGGCCATGGTGAATGATACGGGGCAACTGAAAACTCTCTAACTCCTATATAAAAGCAGCTGTATTTTCATCCCTGAAATTTGATTCTAGTTTACCTTTAAAGGCACTGAGTATTTTTTTACCTTAAGTTACAGTTACTAATGTACATGTTTTCCTTGCCCATCTAATCTCTCAGTTGCTTGAGAAAGGGAATCTGTATTCTGTTTAGTTTTGAGCATATCAGCATAGCTTACTCATAGATACAATAGATGCATCCTATTTGGATTTAGCTATTTTTTGGATTTTACTATTTTTCTATTTCCTATATTCTTTCATATACACAGTAGGTACATAATATTTGGATTTTTCTGGGGATTTTTTTTTTGGATTTTTCAGGTTTTCATTTTTTCCCTTCATATACATAGTAGGTGCATAATATTTGGATTTTTCTGGAGTTTTTTGGGATTTTTCTATTTTTTATTTTCTCCCTTCATATACACAGTAGGTGCATAATATTTGGATTTTTCCGTTTTTTGTGTCTCGTGTCAATTTGATGATGTGTATGATAGGTTTCAATTTTCTTATTTTATAGGTAAGGAAAAAAGAATGTTCTGAGCACTCTCTTTCATTATATAGCAGTGTTCATACAGATGTGATCATGGGCCTAAATGTTTTAAGACACTAAACAATTTTGGAAGAAATTCTATTTTCCTTTGATGTGCATGACTTATGCTCAGTTCTAATAAATTTCGTGAAATTTAGTTCCTGGAAAGCTTGGTTCCAGCAGATTGGAAGGTTACTGCTGTGGATGCTACTAAGAAATGGGTTTTAATTCCTAATGGAAACAATGAAACTTCTCTATTTTAGCTTTGTTTTCATTCTAAATACATATTAAAAGGCAAACATTAAGAGGTTGATTATTTTATCATTGGCTTGATTTTTCTGGACCAACATTTCTTAAATACAGACTATTAAGCCACCAGATTGAATCAGTAAACTTAAAAGCATGAAAGTTCCCCTAGAGCTGTACCCTGTATCTATCTGTTTCTTCCACTTTTATAATTTGCAAGGTTTAAACCATCCATTTGACAACTTTCTTCAGACATTCAAATGACCCATATGTATGCCAAGTTCACGAGTCCAATAGATGGATACAGGGAACTTGCTGTATGCTCAGACACATTGCTTGTTGATGGCTGTAAGCTTAAAATATATTCTCCAGGACTGGATCTGAATGATGCAAACACAATTCTCACAAGTTTTTCATGGGATTTGCTATTTAAATTCTCTTAAATTAGAAATTTTTTAAACCACTTATTTCTTAATAAGACAATATTCGATTTTTAAAATAAGAAAAAAAGTTCTTGCAGCATAGTTAATTAATTGTGCAAATTCTACAGTTGAAATAATGCAACAGGAAATAATCCCATCGCACATATGACATTACTGTGCAAGTCTTGGATTCATCTCTTTGTGCTACTCACTGTAGCCGTTTCATGTTCTCATCCGTATGCAAACTGGGGATGATTTATGAAACCATCTTCCATGTGGAAGAGCTTTGACTTTAAAGAACTATATGTAGACAGTTTTGTTAATAATTTCAGATTTCACCATATAGCATTGTCAAAATTTCAGATTTTCTTGGTGATTTCAAAGCTAAGAACAGTATGTACAATAAGTTAAAAACGCAGGTAAACCCTATAGAAATGTTGTTTAAAGCATAATGTATATGGCAGTGCATTAGTAACAATAATCGGGAAAGCTTTCTTTTTTTTTTTTTTCAGTTTTTGGCCAGGGCTGGGTTTGAACCCGCCACCTCCAGCATATGGGGCTGGCACCTTACTGCCCCCCCTCTTTTTTTTTTGAGACAGAGCCTCAAGCTGTCGCCCTGGGTAGAGAACAGTGGCATCACAGCTCACAGCAACCTCCAACTCCTGGGCTCAAGCGATTCTCCTGCCTCCAACCTGCCACAACACCCGGCTGTTTTTTGGTTGCAGCTGTCATTGTTGTTTGGCGGGTCCGGGCTGGATTCGAACCCGCCAGCTCAGGTGTATGTGGCTGGAGCCTTAGCCAGTTGAGCCACAGGCGCCACCCCCAAAGCTTTCATTTTTAATTGCTATCTGCTCATTCTTAGTATCATTATCTGAGAATAAATGAGCATCTGCTGGATATTATTTTAAGTAAATGTGGTAGCAATGAAAGGAGAGTAACTTATCTGAGAAAATTAAATTAACATAAATAAATAAAATGTATTTATATTGCATGACATTGACTAATTTTGTCATGTAATTAGTGATGCAAATTTTATTTATTTATATTAATTTAATTGATTTAATTTAATACCTATGAAGACAAAATGCAAACAAAACAACAGAGATACACATATTTTAAGGAACTTAATGACACATTTGACTGAAAACAATTTTTTTGAAAGAAATTTCTTTCAGTAGCTTCCTTGATTTTTCAATTTGGGAGTCTGGAATACATTTATTTATTCATTACTATTTTTGAATCGTTAATGTGAGTCAGTGTGTAGCTGATTTATTTCCTTTTCCTCAGTTTTTTTCTGTTTTCTTTCTAAAGGTTTTTATACTTTTTCACAGAACTCAAGGTAAATCAAAGGTTAATACTTTGCGGGGTTTGAGATTTGAAGCACATCGATGTATGAACAACTGGTTGTGAAGTTAAATCCAGAAGGATTTATATATGACCATTAGCCACGCATCACTGAACTTCTGGATTTAAATATGAGTTTTAACCTCTGATTATTTTTATAAAGCACATTTGCATTAGCTTTGATTAATTGCATGTCCACTAACGAATCTACTGAGGATGTTGATTTACAGCTCTTCAGCTTCAGAGTTTAGTTACAATCAAAACAAAAATGAGAGATAAATCAAGTTTATGTTCCTCAAATCCAGTTGTTATGAATGCTGGGATATTCTATTTTTCTCCTTATTATGTGACCATATGCTTTTTCCTTCTTAATAAATGTAGTGGATTGAAAAAATGCATCTTAATAAATCATATTTCTGAACCCTGAAATTACCTCTTGACTTCTTAACTTTTCCACTCAGCCAGACCTGCTGTTATAGTCTTCTCTGATCTCTAATCACTTGAACTTCTCTTAGTCTGTTAGAATATGAAGCCTATTGGGGTTTATTTCTTTCCCAGGCCATCCTGGACCAATCTCACAGCTAATCATTTCACTGGTTTTCTCCCTACGACTTTTCATTTATTCAATCTCCTCCTCATTTTCTTCTGATGACCCCTTTTTAGCCATAACCCAATTTTGACCAATCTACCCATCTCTCCTTTTCCTGGACTGGGAAGTGCTGCAGGAGAAGACCTTATGATCCCTGTAATTACATCCATCACACATTTATGATTGTGGTTTGGCTTAACTTCAATCTCTAACCCTGTCCCCAACTCTGTTAATTCTCACTCACAGCATGCAATGCATGCCATACAATCTATTTTATTGAGACAGTACTGATCACCAAAAATGGACTTTTTAGACCCTATAGAACTTTCCATCACAAAGAGTGAAACTGAGTGTATGACATTTAAAAAAAATAAATAGAAGTTTAGTGTGATTCTGGAAAGGAATGTAGACTGGCAGAACAATCTAAATATATCAAAATATAAGAAACAACCTCACAAACTAAGTAATGTTAGAAATAAGTGACATCTTTTGTTTTTAACAAAAAACTATATCAACTCACTCTTTTTGATAAAGTAGCTTCCCAAAGGGGTACATGTTAACAATTCTGCAATAGACATATATTGAATATGAACAATTAAGTAAATTGATGTTCAATGTCAAGAGACATGTTTCCCACTATTGGAGTGAGAGGTTATAGATAAGGGATAGGAGAAGGCTAGAATGACCCATGTGGTAATGGATGAGAGTTTAGACATCAGTATGAGATTATGTATAGCTTAATCTCAATACATATGGTTACATACAGATTATATGAGTATGTATCTGCTTGCAAATATGTATACATGTATGCATGTATCAGAGATACATACATATTCCAACCCATAATTGGAGCCCTGAGTTATAAATAAAACTTTCCCTGGAGGAACATTAGGAGTACATTCCAGACAGAAAGAAAAACCAACATTATTGAAAATTGATGTCATAAACTTCATTTTTCATCATCCCCTCCATAATCAAATTTCAAACAATACTGTTTCAATAGAAATTCTGTTACAGTTAGCACTGATTATTTGCTAATTACCAGATCTCATGAGTTATCACCCATCCTAAATTCACTTGAAGGACAAAAGTGACTTTAGCAGTGTTGATTGTGTGTGTATGTTTGTAAATTCAAGCTAATCTCTTCTTAACATTTTTGCTTCTTTTTCTTGTTTTTTAAATTTTTTTTTTTTTTTAAATAGGGGAGAGTGCAAACACAGTCCCCCCTACTGTCACAAATCATGCAGTAGAGTTTCCCACATTTGGGGAAATCTCAGGGGTCAGCACATCCAGAGTACAAAGCATAAGCCTTGTTTTGGGAAAACCACTTTTGTGATCATAGTATCTCCCCTGCTAGGTAAGTATGCTTTTTTTTTTTTTTTTTCCCTTTGAGACAGAGTCTCAAGCTGTCACCCTGGGTAGAGTGCTATAACGTCACAGCTCACAGCAACCTCAAACTCTTGGGCTTAAGTGATTCTCTTGCCTTAGCCTCCCAAGGAGCTGGAACTACTGATGCTCACCACAACATCTGGCTATTTTTTGTTGCAGTTGTCAGTCTTGTTTAGCTGGCCCAGGCCAAGTTCAAATCTGCCAGCCTCAGTGTATGTGGCTAGTGCGTCTCCGATCAGAGGCTCCAAGAACACTTTCACGGTAACCACTGTGCTATGGGTGCCAAGCCTCAATTCTTTTTCTTTAGTGAACATACGAAGGTTTTCAAGATCTTCTTCAACCAATTAGTTTCTTATTAAAAATATCTCATTTTCTAGACTCTAAAATCACCCATTTCTTTATTTTTCTGTATTTAGGTTCTAGTTTCTTCATTTAGGAGACTTTTTGCTTTTAATCAGCAAATAAATTAAAATAATTTTTTATCAAATTCAAGCCAGAATATCTTGAGTTATAAAAGGATGCACAACTTTGTTGTAGTGTAGTGATTTTCATATAAGCAGAAATCCTACATTTGAGTTATAAGATTTTTTATTGGCACTTACTAATGCAATTTGGAAGAATTAGTGGATCAAACAAGATGTGGAAGGATGCTATCCCACTCTCAGTAAAAGTCATAACAACATTCATTTAACTTCATAAAAAAGAAAGTCCTTTTGCCCTCTTGTTACAGCACCCTAATAAAATGAGCCATAGATTAAGTTTTCGTCATTGATACTATGTAGGTTAGAAACTATGGTATAGAAATATGGCAGAATTTCTCTATACCCCTAAATGAATTAATGGACATAATGCCCTCAAAGACACAGGCTGATGGGATGTGCCCTTACAGTATCTCTAGAATGATAAAACCTTACACACTTAATCTCCATTGAATTATTCCTACTACTCCCCACCATGACTACAGTGGGCCAAAAAGGAAAGAATAGGCTTTCATTTTAATTCTGTTGAGTGAGTTTGCATCCCTTGTGTAGTTTCTGTTTATGGAGTAAAAATAGCATCTCAATTTTTTTATTCTAAATTAAGGAAGCAGTCATTAGTAGATAAATACATCTATCTGTCTTTCTATTTCTATATTATTTCTTTGCATATCGCTCCTAATTTCTAGATCATTTTCCCCAGTATTATTATATACAGAATGCCTCCTTTCATTTTTCTCTTGTAGAAGCTGCAAATTCAATATGTCCAGAGCAAAATATATTCTTTTCTGTTCTTCCCACCCAAACAAAACAAAAACTGAAACACACAAAAGGCTATATTTTTCTCCTGCATTTCCATCACAATCATATCACCATATTGCCCAGATTGGTTGCCTTGATACAGCATATGTTTCTGAAATAGGTATAGTACTGAGTTACCAGTGATCTTCCTGGGTTTACTGGTGTAATGAATGCAGATGCTGACATTATGCAGAATATTAAATAGATCTTGAAAGGCACTTCACATCATGCTGTTTTAAATCTATTTCACTGGTAAGATTAACAAAAATTTATAAAGCTACAACTTTTCTGCACATTGTACATTATTGGCAATCACTACTCAGTTGGACCCATTTTCTATTACTGTAATATCCTTTGTGGCATTATGGTGTACTGGATTATCATTCTTATTCTTTATGCCTTCTCTCTATCAAGGGATCTTTCAGTGCCTTATAATAAGTAAGGTCAAGTCTATATATATGCCTCATTGATTCTGAGCTGGAGTTTGGATGATGAAATACAAACAGACACATAAACAGACCTTAGACCTGTGTTTGCATGGTTTATCTTGACTTCTTGAATATCTACTAGCTGACAAAAGAACAACATGATTTTGGATAATTGCTAGTCCAATCTAAAAAATCTAAATCCAACTTAACCTAGTAGCCAAATAGGCTACCTGGTGGTTACGTTGTAACCAGTAGCCAAATCCCACTACTTATGAGTCTGAAGCAGAGACAGCCCAGGTAAATTACAGATCTGTGAAGGTGAGAAGTAAACACTGACTGTTTGAAGTCAGTGTAATTTGGGGGATTGTTTGTTACACAGCATTCATAGCAGAAATAGCTGACTCATATATGAATTGTGAGCAGTAGGGGGCATTTTCAAAAGAAGAAAGTGGTGAGCTTCTTGTGATAAATTATTTAATGATGTGAACACTAAGACAAGTGCTAAGAATACAGTAAACCTTTAACTAATATTACCTTGATGATAATGATGAGATTTCCTTAAGTCTTTTATCTGAAGTTAGGTTCTTTCTCTAATGGACATGTGAAACATAAGCTATCCAGCAATGAAAAGTCCTCCTTACATATACTATCATAATTTCCCAAGAATTCTGCATCCAGCAATATTTCTCCCCAAGTCAAAGTCAAAATTGATGATATTGTAAGTGCTAAATTCAAGCAAACACAAAGTTTCAATATATCCCACATAGAAAACATGAGAATATCATGATTTCCAGCTATCAACAAACTTCAGATATAAAACGATATTGACAAAATTGCTAACTTAAATAACAACACAACAGTTGAAGGCCCGTAAGCAAAATAATGATCAAATGTATAATTTCAGCTTGACAAATATTTTGCATGTAGCCTAATTTTAAGCCTTTTCCAGGTTTTTTTTTTTTTTGGCTTTCCCTTTCCCAATTTATAACAGATATACAACTGTCTTTGTTGTGTCTATTCTCCATCCTCACAGTCCTGCTTGGAGTTAGGACTAGCCATATAAATAAGTACAGACCCATGTAGGTGATGTATACCATTTCCAAGTTTGGTCTATAAAAATCTCTTGTGTCATCTTCCACTGCATTATTCTGCACTGCATATGGTTTCTCACATGCATCCCAGAAGGACAGAATCCAGAAAAAGATTCCGAAAGGCCTGGGGATGGTAGAACTCCCAGATGGAATGATTATGCAGAAAGTACTTGCCAGCAAGGAATATCTACACTGGCCTTGATCAGGAAGAGAAATAAACTTTTTATGATGTAAAATCATTGGTACTTTAAGGTTTGTTTACGATACTTGTTAGTATTATCCATATAAATTAATGCATGCTTTAGTACCAGAAGAATAGTGATACAGCAACAAAAGATAAAAGAAGGAATAGTGATTGTTTTATAGTCAGATGGCAGGTGAAGAGGAAACTAATATATCAGGCTGGAAGCTTATTAATTCTACTATACTATGGCAAAAAAACTTAGTTCAACTGTTACCCATGGTAACTTGGAATGCAGTCCATGTGCCAGCTGGGCTTGTAGCTACGGGGAAGTGATTGGGAAAAGAATCAAAACAATAGTGTTTGCTGAGATTAGCCTGGACAGGAATTGGCTAGTTTTCAAGATGAGATCCATGGGAATGGATACGTTCCAAAGATCAAGGTTTATTGGAGGTTGAAAAGGTAGACGACATGTGGACTCAAAATAGTAAGAAATAAGAATGGTAAAAGTCCTAAGTCTTCTCAATCTTTCATTGAGTACCAAAGTAAGATGTTAGCTTTCCTTAATGTTTTTATTTGTTTTTGGTAGTTAAATATTAGGTTGAGGAAAAAAGAGTAGTAAGAAAGAAATTTTAAAAAGGTTGATTTAGTATGTATAGAAAAAAAAAGGGAAAAAAAACCTTTGGATATGCTTATAAGCACTTGGAACTGACTGGAAACAAATAGGCCAGAAAAACACCAACTGTTTAATGACATTGTTTTGCCAAAGGGGGGAAAAGACTCTCTTCAAAATGAAATAAATGAATGAATCACTACACAAAACAACACAAGAAAAACTGCTGTGTGTGTTCTGTAACCTTCAAAACAATCCTCAAACTCAGTCTTATAAACACGTGGCCTTCTCCCAAAAGATGTGTGTTCCCTAACGCCAAGTTCTAATATAGCCAATAAGGTAAAGTGTCACAGAAAAGGTTCTCAAAGGATGGAGCCTACATTGCAGATAAGAACAGAGAAGGCCATGCCTGTTGGAATAATTAAGGTCTGTTAATGAAACCTTCAACTCAGAAGAGAGTAATCACAATTGATGTATTGTGTCTTTCACTTTTATTTTTCCAACTATTAAGAGCTCTTACCATGATATTTTGACCCTGCCCACCATTGTGTGTGTATGTTTATAAAGAATGTGTTTATTGAGATGATATGGGGGGACACACTGTTTTTTCTTCGAAAACCACATACATGTATTGGTTATTACTTAAGTACTTATTGTAGACTAGAAACTATTTTAGGTTAGAAATAAAAGGTAGAAACATGCAGATTCTGAGGGAAGTAAAGAAGTAATTGAAGACGACAGATAAAGTTTTCCCTCAAACACTGCCTTGAACTCTTCATCAAAATCTTTCTTTTACAAGTAGCTTTCTGTAAATGCTGGATTTAAGAAAAGTTTTGTTTTGATCATATTGCTTTCACCTTCCCTAAACATCATTTTGTCCATTCCCTGCTGTGAGTGCCAGTGAGAAATGTTGAAACTGATGAAATGTGGTAGTTTACTAACCAGAGACTGTGAACTTAACTCTCGGATACCTATATTATTGTTGGTGAAGCGTCCCAGAGACTAATGCCTTGATTCTATAGCATATCTGTTCTAAATGGCTACTGACTGTGCTTACTGAAAAATGGCTCATTGCCTTCCTCATGTCCATGAGCATGTTAAGCTGGCAACTGTGGTGAGAGAGCAGAGGTCATTCGAGTTGCATGTTGCTATCTTGTTCACAGCATCAAAGACTTGGATAAGCTCAAAAACAGTGAATATCTAGAATTCCTGTTGAATCTGTTGGTGAGTACAGCAGACCATAAACTAAGGAAAAGAAAGGAAACTGGAACTTGTTAGCTATCACATTGTAGGTTGTTATCCTAACCTTGTAGAGTTAGGAAGAAAGGGTTATGTACCTCTAGGTTGGGAAGAAAGTGATGTAAAGTAATACCTACCACTCATTACGGTTGATATAAAGTCCCTGAACATTGGTGTGTTCAGCTTAGGTTTCAGAAGAAGAGGTTACACAGAGCCTTGTTGG
>NW_003852557.1:2442796-2445790 GCF_000181295.1 Otolemur garnettii | reverse complement strand
AGGCGCACGCCACAACACCCGGCTATTTTTTAGTTGCAGTCATCATTGTTGTTTGGCGGGCCCAGGCTGGATTCAAACCCGCCACCTTGGGTGTACATGGCTGGTGCCTTAGCCACTTGAGCCACAGGTGCCGAGCCGTTACTAGGTACTTTTTTGGAGGAAAGCACATTGAAGGCATTCCTGATGTGGTTGTGCATCTCTGTATAGATCTTGCTAATTGAGTAAGGTACTGTGTCATTTGTAGCTGGCATTACCACACCGACACTGAGTTATTAGATGTTCTGTATAATCATTGTTCTCCATATCTTTACACTCTGTATCTGGGACACAGCCTACTGGCTCAACTTTCTTGCCCTACTAAACATTTGTCAAAAATCTAAGTGAGTTGGTCTGAAGATTTTTTACCAAATGCTGAGTCCATGGACTCAGGATTGAATCCACAATAATGTTGCAGAGACTGTTTCATGAGCGTTGAGGGATGCCACTTGACACTTCATTGTAAAGCAAAATTGGCAGTACAGCTCCAAGTTCTATCTGCTATCCTATCTTACTGTCAATGATGTGCTCATTATTAATTACTCACCAGAATTTGGTCCTCATATGAGTGACACATTGATGACCTTTGTCCTTTCATGGTAACAATTTATTTACATACTTGCTTATGATTTATGCTATTCTCAATTTGTGTTCCAGATAAGAGAAAAATAAAACCTTTTTCTCTGCTTATGCTCTGCTCTAAAGATCAACTAATGTGTGCTGGAGCCAGGTCCACTTGGGTTTGTGAACCCTTATGGGCACATCTTGTTCTAACTCCATCTATAATTATATCACTTGGATGGCTTGAAATTGCACACAGTGGAAGTATTTACACCATGGAAATTGGCAAACACTATAAATCAGGATTCTCTCATTCCCATCTCCCTCTTCCTGCCCCACCCCAGAGAGCTGGTTGTTAATGCATTTCCCCACACACCAGGACTTATAGCATATCAAGAAAAGGTTCACACTGTATGAAAGGGAGATTTTAGGTCCTCACTTAGTTTTTTTCGATAAATGTTTAGTAGGGCAAGATCACAAGGAGCTATATTCAGACTCAATGGGGAAGAGATTGTTTATCAACCAGAGATTCTAGGCTTTGAGAAGTGACTGGGTGTGAATTTATATTTTTCCCATTGAGTAGAAAATCAGTATATTCTCTATGTGGAAAGAGGAGTAAAATGGGTATTTAGCACACAATACAAAGACCCTGGCAGAAATTGTCACATGTTAGCCAAACCTTATAGCACCTACTGACTTTGAACACATGGCCATACAGTATTTCCCATTCTTGATTGCAGTTAAATGTGACTATATGAACTTGGCAAATAGAATCTGCCTGTATTTTGGTCATGGCCCATAAGAGCCTCCCATGTTTTTGTTAATATACTCTCCCTGCCTGCTATTCAGAAGACAGCTAAGAAGAAATCAAGGCCCTAGAGAGTGGTAGAATTCTAAGAAACCAACGAAGTCTCTGTAATCATGTAGAAGGCTGCTTTTGACCTGTGTGTACTGGAATTTGAGAGAGCAGGAAATACACTTTAATTGTGGTAAGCCAGTAGGATTGGAAGGCATGCTTATTTTAACCTATAGCATTATTACCTTTACCTATGGCAAGTCTTTAGCACCTCAATTCGGCTCTTTTTGTTAACATTTTTTTTAACTCTTCGATCCTTCTTGTAATATTGCCAGCACAGTTGTGATTCTAAAGCACACACTATTTCTAAGAACATTTGCTGATTTGCCACAGGATGATTTAATAACAGGATAATGTCCAAACTCTCCAGGATGTGTATAAGTTCTATAAGAGGATTTGCTTCTTTCTATCTTTTTGGTAATTCTTGACACTATTCAAGTTGACTGCCTCTCACCTTAAAAAGTAGAAAAATTGCATTATTCTGATTAATTCACGTTTCTCAAATTGTACATGCTCTCAGGTTTCCATTTATTTTATTTTTTCCTTCTGTTCCAGAATTATCATTATTGAAAATTTCTTCCTGCGGAAACACCACTCATGTATTTGGCCTTTTACACACGGCATTATTTTTCCTTGCAGCCATCCATTTACTATTGCAGCAGTACCAGGTTAGAATAAAATGAGTCCACACTTATATCTCCATAATACATTCTGCATAACAGTAATATGCCATCCATCATATTGTTATTCATAAATTCTTCTCTGCAAGCTTTTCAGTTGTTTTAAGTTTCCTATTGCTAATTCTGTATCTCTACTCTCTCCCCCAGTTGTTATCTACAGAAAACACATATTTTTTCCCTACTCAACTGAGTAGAATTAATTGACCTCCAATAACTTAAAAATGATTATATTTTTTAAATCAGAAAATATCGAACTTTTCCTTAATGGTGACATTTTAGGCTAGAAACAATTACAAAATAGTGTGTCTAATAAGGTTGTTGGAGAGAAGATGAAAAACGTATCCTACTGAGAAGCAAACAAAATTACAAGCACTCATTTCTATATTAATATTGCCATATACAAAATATTCTTCTTTATTTATTAAAGCTAACTTTAAACAAGTCTAACTAATGACAGTACTGTTAGCATGACAGGTTCCTGTTTCTCCTTTAGTATAATGAAACATTGATAAAACTAAATTCACTAATTCAAAATCATCTTTTCTCTATTGTTTTCGTGATCCCACACTTTAAAATTATTTTAGCATTTTAAATACGTCCTGGAAAGTCTATATACTAATAATCTCAAAGATACACAATTTTGATTAAATTCATGTAGGTGAAATTTGATCTGTAAGCAAGCCCAAAGATGTAGGCAAAACTATATATTTTTCAAAACGTGGTGTCTTGAAACTTCAAAAGAATACATTTTTTAAACTTTCAGTAAAAACCTATGTGTTCAGAATATGAAGCATTTTTATTTCAATAGGTACACCCAGTAAATGTGTTTTTCTTTTCTCCAGTATTATTTTTCCTTGACAG
>NW_003852557.1:2441255-2442008 GCF_000181295.1 Otolemur garnettii | reverse complement strand
CAGAAGTTTCTTCCTCTATTTTATTTTATTTTATTTTATTTTTGGACAGAGTCTCACTTTCTTGACCCCAGTAGAGTGCTGTGGTGCCACAGCTCACAGCAACCTCAGAATCCTGGGCTCAAGTGATCCTCTTGCCTTAGCCTCCCAAGTAACTGGGACTGTAGGTGTCTAACTCTATGCCTAGCTAGTTTTTAGAGACCGGGCTCTTGATCTTGCTCAGGCTAATTTTGAACCTGTGAACTCAAGCGATGCACTTGCCTCAGCCTTCCAGCATGCTAGGATTACAGGCGTGAGTGCCCAGCCTCTTTCTTTTTCTACATATTGTGAAATACTATTTGGATTACAGAAAGAAAATAAATAATAATACGAGAGAGGAGATACAGTGATGGTTTGGAAACAAAAACAATACAAAGATTGGTAACTTCAAAATAGCAAAAAACTCCAAGACATTAGTATACACTGTTTACAGATGAATATAAAATATTTTTAAATAAGTTGCTAAGCAACAATCTGTGTATGTGTTTATTACAATTCTAGAGCTTTAACTTGATGATTGACAGCTATTTCTCACTGGGCTGATACTGGGAAACTACTGTGATGTTTGAAAATCTAAACTGGTCTGGAAGGGATTTCCAATTTTTGTCACAATTTCTTTGAGAAATGCATTTTCCTATGTTTCTTCCACCCTCTTCTTGGCTTCAGTTGTAATGTAAGATGCAAAGTAAGTAAGTGAATATTATGAATATTTTCTGG
>NW_003852557.1:2391925-2440845 GCF_000181295.1 Otolemur garnettii | reverse complement strand
AGTTCTCCTTTAAGAGCCTCTAGACCTTGCTTTCAGCTGCTAATGGACCTTGACTCCCACACATATGCTTCATGGAACGTGTTCCAGCATTTTACAACTTACAATTGTAGTTTCAAAACTCACAAATTGTTGGAAAACGCCTTCCACAAAGGGGGAAGCCAGGGTTTCAAACCTCTACTACATGACGGTCTTATCTACTAAGGTCTGTGTGGTGGTGGAGCAGATCTTCCGTCTGTGGTGAAAACAAGAAAGAAATCAAGCGACCTGATAATTTTTCTATCTCATAGGTGTTGTGAAATTCAGAGGACGTGTGCCAGGGACACAATGAAACAGCCTTAATGCAGATAAGATGACTTCCATTATTCTGAAGGAGTATTTTTTCCCCCAATTTTAATGCACTATATTCTTCATTGATATACACCTGAGTTAATTGCAAATCATTTAGATCTATCCTCTAACATCGTAGGGACCCGATTTCTCTGAATTAACATACAAACTGTCTTATTAAATGTAAATGAAATGTTTGCTTATGAAATTAAACTATTACATGGTGGTTTTGTCCGGATGCACATCAACAGAGGTTTTTATAGAGTTGCTCTGCGTAGGCTGAACAATTGCACAGATGTTCTGCAATCAGAGTGGTGGAGACTGTAGGTTATGAGACTGTTTCTTTGTTGTCTTTTTCCTGTTTTTTCTTCTCTTTCTCCTCTAATTTCTTATCTTCGTGATTTCCTTTGTTTTATCCTTCTTCGTTTTTTTTAATTACCACCCACAGCAAGCTAGCTTATCCAGGGGGGAAAAAATATAAGGAAGACTTACTAACAAACAATCTACCACTTTAACACAAGTGTACAAGAGCAGCTAAGTACTGAGGTCAGAGCAGCCACCCAGTATTATGGTGAGTTCATTGGAGCATCCATGATATGCACATACCGACACCTAAAGCAATGCTTAATTTTATATTAGAGAATTAAATTATGTAATATCCCATAAAATATAATTTTAAAACCTGAGCGATAACTTTAATCTCAACCTCTGTGCTACCCTATAACGTACTCTTAAGACATGTGTGTTAGAAATATTATAGAAACACTGATGTAAGATTTTCTGAGTGACATTCCTTTTCATTAGGGACAAGAGAATAAACGGAATAATTGTGTGAGAAGCACAAAAATATAGAAGCATAGAGAAAATGGGCACAGAGAAATCACAAACATGGTTTAGATACAGATACACAAATAAATATGAAACTTAAAATATCAGTGCATAAAATAAAGATAAGCTAAATAACATAAGAACACTGGCACCTGAGCAATAATGGTTGCGATTCCAACTTGGAAATTTACCTAAAGAAACAATTCATAATGAGAAAATATATATAAATTCTGCATTGTCACCATGGACAATAACCCGCTTTCAACTCCCACTTCAGTGAGAAGATTAGTACAAGTTAGAATCAACTCCAGGAGCATTTGCGAACCAGGATATTAAAGGGTATTGATGCCACAGTAGCAAGAGAAAATGAAAGCCCTGATTTCAGCATTGTGTTTTCTCTGTGAATTCTCTCACCCTGGTTTCCACCGCGGGCTATCATTCTCAATTTGATTTATTTATTCAAAGAGTCTGTGTTGAATGGATAAAATTAGTTATCTTCTCAGCCTTAGAAAGGCATCATTTTGCTTCATTTTTCTCTTAATATACTTTAGTCTTAACTTTCTCCACTTTTATCCCTCCTCCCCTCCCAAGAGGGTTAAATTAAGGACCTTAAGGAAAAAGAGTCAAGAATACTTAGGGTAAATCTTCAGATAGGCACACAAAAGAAATTTTGCCTTACCTAACTCACCAAGACACAACTTTGGGTTTATATCACAGCCACAGTTAGGAAAAAGATCAACTCCCAGCAAGTCTGGTTAGCCTACAAAATTGCCTTTATACACCTTTATACAACTATACTAGCTGCTGATTTATATGAAGGCTTAGGAATATCTTGGAATATTCTTCTTGTGGCACAACTATTTTAGAAAAGAGTCAGCACTTTCTTAAACAGGTAAACATATGCCTAGCATGCGATCTGGATATTTTTACTCCTTTATATTTACTTAAGGTAAATGAAAGCATATGTTTACACAAAGACATAAAGTGAAGGGTCAGGCCCAAACTAGAAACAACTCATATATCCACCCAAAGGTGAATAAATAAACTGTTTTATAGCCATACAATGAAATACTACTCCATTGTAGTAAAAACAAAACAACTGTTGATACTATTACAACATGGAAGAGTCTCAAAAAATTAGTATGCTGAGAGAAGGCAGAAGAAAGTAGTACATAGTATACAGTTCCAGTTCTATAAAGTATTAGAAAATGAAAACGGATCCATAGTGACAACGAACAGATCAATGATTTCCCAAGGACAGAGTGGGGACTGGGTGGGTAAACAGAGCATGAAAAAAATATGAGAGTGATAGATATTCAGTTATACTGATTGTAATAATAATTCCATGACTCTTTCTATACAATCCATATCTCACAAGATATCGATATCACACACATACATGCATGATATATTAACATATATTCTCTGTAGACATATATATCACACATGCATTTATCACAACATTCCAGATAGTATACTTAAAAGATATACAGTTATTTTATGTCAACTATACTTTGCTAAACCAATAACTAAAGATGAAACCTTGACCACAATTAGGTTTTGAACAAGCATAGACATTTATCAGTATAAACAATGGTAGAAGCATTAGAAGCCAGAGTTCAAGAAGAATTAACAAGTTCCCTAAAAACATATTTATTTTGAAGTAAACAGTCTGGTTTCATGTACTGGATTCAACTGTAGCTCCACAGCAATAATTAAACTATTTTTTTCACATTGTTGCAGCTATAATAGAAACCAAATCAATCTCTGAATCTAATTAGGGGTACTTGTATGATTGAAAAAAAAAAATGGTTTTCCTAAACATAGCATTTTAGAACTCAACACAAGGTGAAGGAGATTAGCTATCTCACTTCAAAATATATTGTTTGCTTGACATGACACTATATGCTTCAGAGAGCATGCTTTCTTAACTACAAATTCCCATATAACCCATATTGGCCAGAAAGCAAAGCTCCAGATCAGCTAGTGCTCAAGTGGTTGACAGTGACACCAAACACATGCCTATCAAAGGTTGTGCGTGTCTGCCACAGTATCCGGTAACGTCATGATTTGTGGGCTCAGTTATGCCCCCCCTTTGGGATTTCTAGTAGTGTAAGGGAATTGAATACTTGGTGCACATTTTTCATAAATAGCTGGGTTTTAGGTTCTCAAATCTTGGCACTCGTATTCTCTCCCTCTCTCTTCCCTGCCTCACCTGAGACATTATTTGAAAGTGGTATCGTGAAGATGTTCATTACAGTGGTTTTTAAAAACCATTACTGACTTATGTTTGTATAACACTCTTGAATATGAAGAAAAGAAAGCATCTGAAGAGTTGATAGGAGTTGATGTTTTAGTAGAAATGAATTTAAAGGCCCAGAGATAAGGGAGTTAAAAATTCACTGAATGAAATATTGTATAGTCATTAAAATCCAATGTATTCAGTCTTACTATGAAACCAATTTTAGCCCAAGAAGAAGGGGAAAGGGGAAAGGGAGGGAAGGGGAGAGGGGAGGATGGGTGGAGGGAGAGTAGTTAGTGGGACCACACCTATGGTGCATCTTATAAGGTTACATGTGAAATTTCCTAGGTGTAGAATATAAATGTCTTAACACAATAACTAAGAAAATGCTGTGAAGGTTATGTTTTATGAAAGTATTTCTGATTGTGCGTAAAACCAGCACATTGTACCCCATGATTGCATTATTGTACACAGCTGTGATTTAATTAAAATAAATAAATAAATAAATAATGCCAGTTGTAAAGATGCTAAGATAGAAAATAAATAACTTTATGTGAAAAAATAAGATGCAAATTTTTGTTAAGCATGGTATCAATGGTGTGCAAAATCATAAAAACAGACTCAGATGAAACATACCAGTGTATGCTGGAGTGGTACAATAATATTTCATTTCCTTTCTTCTGTTTTTCTGAAGCCAAAATTGACCGTTTAAACAATAAAGAAATTGACTGTTGAATGAAGTCACTTATTTAGTAACGCCATTTTCATTAGTAATTGTAGAAAACATTGCAACAAAATCCAGTATTGGTGTACAGCGTTAACTAAAAACAACACAACTGGGAGCTTTGGTCCCTACTGCGGAGAGTTTAACCTCTCCGGTCATCAGATCACACGTTCACTTGTGGGAAACTTGTTCGGATACTTCCTGAGGTTCCTATCATTCTGTCCTTCATATTTTATTTCCAGTGACTTTTCCAGTTTGAAATGAAGAATTGGATATGTATTGAATGAGGAGAAAGGTGGTAGAGGTGCTACACTTGATATTCTTCAAGAAATGTATTGTAGAATGAGTATAGCCTACTTCCAAGACATCTGCATTAGAATCAAGTATTTTAAGGTGCTCTCAGCTTCCTGTAGATGCTTTGAGTAGTTTGCTTTCAGTTCTTAGGATTTAATGAGGCAAATTTAAAGTATGACCAAATCAATTGCACTTTTATCCTGAATAAGGCTACATCCCAAACCTGAAGGACGGATTTCTAATCTCTGCCTTGGGTCGTCTTTTAAAATGTTTCTCTTACAAATGATTTCACTGTAAATAGCCACCTGCCTGGGTTTGTGAGCCGAGAGAATTCTTTATTATTTGAAAGTCTTTCCACTTCTCTTGTGACATATGATTATGCTCCTTAATTTTGTCAATGACCATTTACTTCCTGGGGTTCCCCGTGCTTTAAATCTAGGAAGCTCATTCCCTCATCTTGTAAATTGGCCGTCTATATTTGTTGGTCTCCTGCAGATCTTCTGGGTCTATTACAACCTCATTGACTCTGTATCATAATTATGCTCCCTGTATTCTGATTTCGGCTTCCTCACTGGGTGGGTATTTCAGCTGTTACATACCTGACCCTATGCCAGCTCCTTTTCTACCTACTTCTGCTTCCTCTCCCATTTTTATCATCACAAATCTTGGTCTAATTTAGGGGTGCTTAAACCCGATGCACATTAAAATCACCTGGAGTAAGCTTATAAAACAAACTGTTGCCTGGGCCTCCTCCAAGATATATTTAATCTGCGGTGAGGCTTAAGCAATGGTAGATTTAAAAGCTGTCTGGTGTGGGTGGGAGTGGGTATAGGGGTGAGGAAGGATGCCAGTGTGCAATTGTAGCCATGACAGAGAATCATTGCCTGATTACTGCTTCCAGTCTAACCTGGATTGCCCTTAAATTTATCACAGGAGGTCCATGGGAAACCTTAGGGAAACAAAATAAAACTCACTAATCTTTGTAAAAATCTATAACAGCGGAAGATGTTAGAATTGCAACTCACCACAGTATTAAGGGTTTTAGTAAAATGGCAATATGGAAATTGTGGGACATATGTCACACGTGTAGACTAATGAATAAGGCACGAGCACACGGTGCCTAATCGTAGAATTTGTAAGGTCACAATGCAAAAAAATATTATTTTAACATTTTCCTCTAAGGTAGTATAAAATTATAATACACTATTGTATACATTTACAAACAAGGGTGAGATAAGAGTTTGGGGCTAGGTACAAAGTGGTTGAGAATCAATTAAAGGCCAGGATGATCTCTCTTCATTCTCCTAAACCTAAACAAATCTTCAATCTGCTTTGTCAAAGAAATCATTTCCTGAGTCATCTCTCCCTTCAGCGTCTTTCTGGGAGTTCTTTGCCTGCCTCTACATTTTATGTGTATTTAAGGTGATTGATTAACCAAAGATGGAAAAGAACCACCTTTTAAGGATATTCCACACCAGACAGAAAGGAAGGTCTCTGTTTCTTTAAAACTGGAAAAGAAGGTCTGGAAGTAGAAGTTAGATTCAAATATCACAAGGTGAAGCATTAATTTTTCTTAGGAAAAAATCCTGTTTTCTGGAAGGAGGCAGGAAATAACAGTAAATCACTCATCATTAGGTCTAAGTATTGGGATATGAATTAGGAAAAACTTTCCCATTAATAAAAAGAAACCGTGCAGTCATATAGACTACTCCATTAATGGACTTTTTTGCCTTTTTGTCTTTTCTTTTTTATCGTTGTTGGTGATCCCTTCTAGGTTCATGACATGGACTGCACCAATGCCTTGAAACTCAGACAGACCATTTTAATCACTCCCAGATACTTTTGCTTAGTAAATCTGGAATGCAGGAGTTGGGCTTAAAAAAATAAAAAAAACAAGTAAAAACAACTACTCCAGGTGCTGTTAATGTACAAGAAAGATTGCAAACAACAGGGAACAAGTAATACAATGTTTGAAATAACATTAAATATTTGTGTTTTAAGTCTGCACTGTGAAATGCCTCGAAATTTCCTTATGTATCTTATATGCATTTTATAATTCCAGTAGTGTTTTTTTCGTACCTTTAGTATATTTATTTTGTAGTGCATCTCTCGCGATTCTTTAAAATAATCACACAGGTGAAGTAACATTCATCTAAGCCATTAAAATGCCATTTTTTTCTTAAAATAACATAATTAGGATGTATTATATAAGTTCACCCAATTACTATGAGAACAGAAGTTCTGGTGGTGCCTAGAGTCAGTTTGTAACTACTTTAAACCAATATTTATACGAAGAAACTGACTATTCCTTATATTAGAAGTCAAACGTTGAAATCAATATGGAGCATTTGCATTTTATTCTCCTATAAGCACTTTAAATTCAAAGTGTTCATATCTAAATTCATTCCTGATTTCCACAACCCTGCTGCTTTTCTTATTTAATTCACTCTATTCCATACAGACACAGGTTAACAACATCTACATCAATCAACACTTCTACACTAAAAACCTAAGATTCATTTCAGTGTCTTAGTCTCTCTTAACACCTCTCTCCCAATTTCAAATAAAAATCAGAAGCTGCCCTTTATGGCATATTAAATTGTCTTTACCTCTCAGTCATCATTGCTTCTGCCCTTTGTTCCAGTGTTTAAAACTCCGAGAGCCTTGCTTTTGATTTTTGTCCTGCCACACCACAAATTATTTTATTTCTATGGAAAGCCTCTTAGGATTTGAGAACTAAAGAGTCAGTGTACACATGGGCAATGGATGAGTCTCTAGTAAGCACTTAACAAATGGTGGCTACTATTACTGTCTGTTAAAGAAAGTTTATATACATGCCAGCAGTGGAAGGATGTGTGAAGATGTTAGACAGGTTTTCTGCATTGCCTGTGAGGGTCACTCTGCTGGGAGGCTGAACCTTCTGCCCTCTTTTCCTCTAGTCTGCCTACAGTTATGGGGGGCCTGGTGCTACAAAGTGCTGAGCTCTCAGAGATGTTCCCTGTCACCTCTGGCTTCTTATCACTATAACACCATAACGCAGAGTGCCTGTCTCATCCTGCCCCAGTACATAAGCCTTCCACACCCCTCTGAACTTTCCAGCTCACTATTTTTCTTTCCCTGATATGTAGGTCAAGAAATCATTTCCTGGGTGGTGCCTGTGGCTCAAGGAGTAGGGCGCCAGCCTCGTATACAAGAGGCGGTGGGTTCAAACTTGGCCCTGGCCAAAAACTGCAAAAAACAAAAGAAAAAGAAATTATTTCTCCCTTTCTGCCTTTTATATCTGGGGCTGTTATCTAATATTTGAAATCCAGAGGGGTATTTCAATGGGTCTTGCTCCCTCCTATACATCAATTCTTACCCTAGATTAGTGATTTTCATAGGGGTGCCACAGCACACCACACCTATCTGCGTGGGGCATGCACTTACAGACCGCTCACTTTATCTCTGGATCACTGAGGTTGAGAGTCACCTCCCTGCTCTTAATTTGATTGTCATCTAGCTAAGGTGAAGCTACAATGCCTTTCACATGGGTCCATTCATTTTAATCTGTGACCACTACTCTCCATTGATGATCTTCTTCAAGCTAAAATAAATCTTAGTATTTTCTACTTCCGTGGTTTTTTTTTATTTTTTCACCCATTCCATCATCTTCTATCTGTCTTTAAGCAAGGTATCAGTGTTGAGCTTCAGTTTCTTGAGCTGTGGAAAGAGCCAACAAGCCTGCCTGTCTTTTAACATCCCTGTGACGTTTAAGTGAGGTGTTTTTCGGTGAGTGCTGTGGATATTGTTGACCATTTAGTAAATGCTTACTACATACTACCTTTGGGGATGATGATAATGGTGGTGTGCTTTCTACCTCTGTGTCTTACACACGCACCTGCAAAACTCAATCAGCATCTGAATATTTTGTCATTTCTATTCCAACCTAGGGTGTACTGGGAAGAATCAAGGGCAGTGTTTTAAAGTTTATAGTTAAACTTCCATGGAACTCTGATGTTGACCAAAAATATATATACAAATAAATAGGCATGGTAGCTCATGCCTGTAATACTAGCACGCTGGAAGGCCAAGGCAGGTGGATTGCTTTAGCTCATGAGTTCAAGACCAGCCTGAGCAAGAGGGAGACCCCGTCTCTAAAAAAAATACTCAGGAGTTGTGGTGGGTGCCTGTAGTCCCAGCTACTTGGGAGGCTGAGGCAAGAGGATCACTGAAGCCCAGAGTTTGAAGTCGCTGTGAGCTATGACACTTTTCTCTTTCCAAAAAGAGAAAAAGAATAAAAAGGAAGAATATACTTCCTGTGTTTTGAACTTCTCTCAAAAATAATTTCACTAATGATCTTTAAAAACTTTCACAGCATACCTAAGATCTTTATCTCATTGGTATGCCTAAGAGAAAAAGCTGCCTATTTTTAAAACGAATGTATTTCAAAGAGCATCTAAACTTCTGGCTTTTTTTCTTTTTCTGAAAAATTCGATGTTGCTGCACTAAATCCTGCTTTTCAAAGTAAAAACTTTAAAAAGTCCTTCACGTGAAGGACTGTGATAAACTGGTCCATAGGAGGCACCAGGCCTTAGTACATGTGGTGAATGTCCAGTCCATGAAAATTAGGTCAACTTCAGGAGATGGTCAATGTAGACAGGTGATCAACTATGGAGGTTCAACTATATATTGTCTTCAGGAGCTTCAGCTTTGCAGTGGGAGTTTTCCCAAAGATGAAAAGAGAAACAGGATACTCTATAAAGAGTTTGGACCTTTAATTTTGTTACCTTGGAGTTAAAGTTACTCCACTCTGAAATTAGGTTACTCATCTGTAAAGTGGATGAATTAATTATGTAAAGTTCTATGAAAATGGATCTGTGACTGTATTACTTACACTACTTGATACTCTAAAAGTAAATGGCCCTTAAAGTTGGTTTCTGCTAATTTGAAATTTATGTGTATTTAATAGATCTGACTATGCCCTAAGGTGCCTGATGAAAGGTACCAATCACAGAATCAACTTTGTCTTAGACTAAAAATGAGTTAGCTTTGTGAGCTGGGGTTGGTTAGCCTTTGACCTGATATTTATTGGTGTAATCTCAGTGTTAACCTGCATCTAAGGTTATGCATTAAGTATTCTTCAGCTTCAGTGTGGAAAGTGATGCTTCAGATATCACATTTCTGGATTTTGGTGAAGGAAATCAATCTTAAGCAAATGCATTTTTGAAAATGTATTTTGAATGGGCCTAGTAATAGGGAAGTTGAAAAGTTGTGTGCAATTGTCTATGGTGGTCTGACAATTAAGTTCACGAACTTGTACTAAAAAAAGTGCTAGATACCACATTGCTGAATATCACTATGGTCACCTTTGAAGTGTTCCCCTTGGGAAGCTATGCACCAATGCCACCACCTAGTCCATTGATGCCAGCTTTGGAATGACCCTCAGAGCTATCATCATACAGCACACAGAAGACACAACAACAATGAGGAACACCACTCAGCAAGACACCATCACCTATAGACATAAACACAGTTGTGAGACTCTGATATATTAAGGAGATGAAACCTTACCAAGTTGTCTGTATGGTACTGCTAATGGAAGGATGCAGTAGTAAGCATGGGAACTTAACTGTCAGACCTTTACAATGTCATCTCTGATGGCCATTTCAGAAAAAGAGTTTCAAAATTGCTTTGAAGGCTGCACTAAGCACTGGCATCTGTTCATAGGTTCCCAAAGGGTGTACTTCAAAGATGACCATAGTGATATTCAGCAATGAGGGAAGTAGCACTTTTTATAGGATGGGTTCATGAATCTAATTCTTAGACTGCATAAAGCAAAATGAATGGAAATACCATACCCTTTTAGAAGGCAATTGTCAGCCATTAAGGTTAGGAAATAAAACCGACATGATAGAGGTTGGAAAAATATAACAAAACAGATTCCCAAATAGTTAAGAGCAGGCACTTATTTTTCTCACCCAAATTGGAGGCACCACACCAAATTTTTCAGGTGACACCATATATATATATTTTCATTTAAGGTGGAAAATTTCTCAAAATTTGTATGTGGATAAACCAGGTTCAGCCCATGACTTATATGCAAGTATTTTTTTATACACTATATATTTTTTACCTTTTGATTTCATGTTTTTAAGACCTAGGGCTGATAGTCTTGCATACTCTAACAAAATTTTTTAAAATGTTCATTATTAACAAAAAGGATTAAATATAGAGTGATTGTAAGAAGAAAAATAAAGGAAGATATGCTTAACTGTGCTGATAAACTTTTAAATCCATTGCTATATGAAAAATTTAAAAATTAATAGTGGAAGGACATATGAGGATAATGGTCTATTTATGCATACACTGGTGAGGTAGGCTTACAAACTTAGGTAAACCTTACTTATTTTTGTTTTAAATGTTTAATATTTTTATTTAGGAATTTTTATCAAATAGTTACATAAGAGAGCATGTTGTATTTAGCAATTATTCATGATTTAAGTGAAACTTATAAGGAAGAAAAGAATTTTTATAATTTTAAAGCCTTTTTTTATTTGAGAGATAGTGTCTTAGTACTTATTTACTTTTCAAGATGTACTACTGTAAGTCACAGTGATGAAAAGAAACAAGCCTCTATAAAAAGCATTAAGGGAGGATCAATTCTCTGCCAGAACATCTTGGATGCTGGGTCATTCACCATGTCAATAAAAACATAACCACATCTCAATGGATTTTCTTTGTTATCGTGGTCCACAAATCTAAGTGAAAGGCTGACACAGAAGATAGAAAGCTTGCCTACTGTGTCTCTCTTACCAATCTCTGGGCTCTATAAATGGTCTTTAATTACCACAGAACAATAAGCAGTGTGGGGTTTAGGTTTTATGTCTACAAGGGTGCTTTCCTTGGTATTTTGACCCAGAAGTGCCCATCATGCCATGTAGACATAGGTTTGGGAGAATAAGAATTTTATATAGCTCTGAAGTATCTATAGTTTTAAATCTTCTATTTATCTCACTCTTCACCATTTTTATTGTTGTTGTAAATTCCCATTCTTTGACAATAACTGATTTCACAGCATATGAAAAGAGGAAAATGATACTATGAAATGTCAGTTTGATTTTCCTTCAATCTGGGCAACGGAAAATTAGACGTGTTTAAATGTAAGTTAGAGTAGTCTAAGAGATATAAGCAACAGTAATAGGGAAGACGTTGTTTTATTTTAGGTTTATACTGATAGGTAAGTCACAAACATGGGATATACTGACCTAGACTAACAGAAGAAAGAAGGGAGGACCATGACAGGGTTAGATGTCCAGCCAAGAAACTTAACTTTTGGTCACCCTCCATAAAGCAGGCCTGAGTAAATCATGCTATCTCAGAACCTCATTTTTTTTCCCAACTCAAAAATTTCAGGTTAGTAGAGAGTATTAATAAAGGGATGTTTCAAAATGGATTTATTATGGACAATCTTCGCATATCAAATACTACCTTGTTACACTTAGACATCAGTTAAAAACAATTTTATGTGTTTTTTAGAGGACAAAAATTACCATTAATTGATTAAAATATTATAATAGTTCTGGTGCATGTGAATCTGAAAAAAATTGACCATTGCACTCAATGTTCTTGCTCTTTCTCTCTTCCCTTCCTCTCCTCCTCCCTCCCTTCCCTTTCTTCCTTCCTTCCTTCCTGGAAAAAGTGGATAGGATTTTGACTCACTAGATTTATAATAGGATGTGAGAAGAACATGAAGTTGGAAAATTTAAGTATTGATTAATTATAAGATGCTAGGACATTGCTTGGGCATTCACATGGAGAATCTCATGCAATCTTGTAACCTATGTTATTAGGAGATTGAAGGAGGTTATGTAATTTACTTAAAGATAGATAGCTAGTGCATGGCCAATGCATCACACAAATTCTAGTTTATTTGATTCTGGGAATGAAATGTAGACAATCCTGTTCAAGGCACCTGGACAACATTTCTTTCATAATAATTTTGTGTAAGGGATGACTGAATTAAGACACAAGCCAGCGGCTTGGTGCCTGTGGCTTAAGTGGCTAAGATGCCAGCCACATACTCGCAAGGTGGCAGGTTCAAATCCAGCCCGGGCCTGCCAAACAACAATGATGGCTGCAACCAAAAAATAGCCGGGTGTTGTGGCGGGTGCCTGTGGTCCCAGCTACTTGGGAGGCTGAAGCAGGAGACTCACTTGAACCCAGGAGTTGGAGGTTGATGTGAGCTGTGATGTCACAGTACTCTACCCAGGGATACAGCTTGAGGCTTCTATCTCACAAAAAAAAAAAAAAAAAAAATAGACACAAGCCAGCAAGCCAGCTACAGAATACTTCTAGATGAGAAAAAAATGTGCAGTATTGCCCAGAGAAGAGAAAATCAAATTTTTTTTTTTTTTTGGTGTGTGATTACTGCCTTCTGTCTCTAATATACTTTAAAAGTAATTTATAAATAAAATCTAAGATAATTAATGTAATTGGAGTAATCTATGTTACATGTCATTCTAAGTTTCTGCTGTACAATTCACTGTTGACAAAAATTCACTGGTTTTTATTGACTTCAGATAAGTATGTTAGTGAAACTAGGATGCTATATCAATTTATCTTGATTTAGTGAAAAAATATTTACCTTTTAAAATAATATATATTATAAGGCTTAATTCTATGATAGATAAATATTACATTATATTTATAAGTCAATTCATTATAATAATATAATGAAATAATAATACAATAGTAATATATACAATAATATAATAATTTATAATAATAAATTGGGCTATGAGATGCATATTATGAAAAAAACTATGAATTTCACTTATAGAGCTTTTTGAAGTTTATAGTCCAGAAACTTGTCTACAGGGGCCAAAATAGAACAAGACTAAATCAATACCTATTGTATCATCACTTTAAAAATTGAGCAATATAATATCTATAAGATAAATGATTAAGATGTTAATGATTATAATTAACAAATGAACATACATTGATGGGTTATACAATATAGAAATTGATAGGCAATATTTCACAAATGCAACAATTTGAAATTTGATTCATCACTGCAAACATAAACATATTATATGAGTAAGATTATTTAAACAAAAACTGTGTTTAGTTTCCTGAATGTATTTATCATAGTTTCATACACTCACACAATATAAAAATCACAACATCTGGAACAACAGATAAAAAAGAGTGTCAGAAAATGTGATTTGAAATGTAAATCTTAAAAATTCAAAAATAGTATGATCGCTTAAAATGTCAAAATTTAAAATAAAGTAAATGAAGAGTTAGTTTTTCTTTTTCTTCCAAAAGCATAGCCAGGAGAACAAAATATCGGTAATTTGATGTCTATATCTTCAAACTTTCAAATATACACATCAAATACTTTGAATATCTAATTATTTTCATAAACATGGAAACATTGTACCACCTTTATATATATATTTTTATGTTGTATTTACCTTGGTAGATTTACAGGGCGTCAGTGTTTTGTGTCACATCGATGAATGGTGTAGTGGTGAAGTCAGGGCTTTTAGGGTCACTGTTACCTGAGTAGTGTACCCAGTACCCGATAGGGAATTTTTGATCCCTCACTCCCCAACCACCCCCCTTCTTAGTTCCCAGTGACCATAATACCACTTTGCATAACCATGTACGCTCACCATTTAGCTCCCTCACTTTGTGGTGGGGAAAGTGATACAATGACAAAATTATAGAGAAGTAAAATGGCCCGAAGCAGCGACCATGATATCTATAATAGAGCTAGCTTTAACGTATGTTTTGATAACTTGTAGAACCTGAGCTCTTTTATTGTTGCTATTTTTGCTTTCATTTAGAAAATCTTTATACTTCATACTTTCCTGTTAATTTTGTTTTGACTTGTTATGAAAATTCCTTTTAAACATGTTTGTAAGATTAAGATCATGGTTAGTTATAGAAATCAAATAAAATCCAGATACTGGAATTATAGTTTTGACAAAGTATCTTATAGTTCAGGATTTCTACACATAACTGCATTAAACATCTCTCATAAGAATCATTTGGGGAGTAAATAGTCATTCTATGAATCTCTAAATGTGTGACTTAACTATTTTTGAACATTATTCTCTTCATAGTATTTAATAAAGCAAAAATTATCAGTAATTGAGGACTGTTGGTTTGTTTGTTTTTTATTAACAAGATTCCTATGAGGCTATTGATGCTGGTTTTATTCTGATGCTTTAGCAAGTTTAAAAAAGTGGTAAGAATGACAGTGATGGAATTTCAGATACACTCAAAATTGTATATGATTTGACTATTTATAAGATTTTAAACTATATGTATATGCCAAAAACTTGTGGGGTTTTTGGTACATATTGACTACTTTTAGCTTTACTATTTACTGCAGACCTAAAGGAATCTGTAGACATGAATGATACCTTTAAAGTTTGCCAGATATGGCTTGGTGCCTGTGACTCAAGTGGCTAAGGTGCCAGCCACATACACCTAAGGTGGCAGGTTCGAATCCAGCCCAGGCCCGCCAAACAACAATGACGGCTGCAACCAAAAAATAGCTGGGTGTTGTGGTGGGCACCTGGTCCCAGCTACGTGGGAGGCTGAGGCAGGAGACTCGCTTGAGCCCAGGAGTTGGAGGTTGCTGTATGCTGTGATGCCACGGCACTCTACCCAGGGGGACAGCTTGAGGCTCTGTCTCAAAAAAAAGTTTGCCGCATATATTGAAGTCTATCTGTATCTCCTTTGATGTTAGGACACAGTTGTTTTTTTCTTTCCTGTAAAAATAGGAAGTAGAGAGCTACAACTTGTAAATAATATTCTAGATGGTAACTGGCTATTTTTATATTTCTAAAAGTATTTCACTGAGCTGTCCTTACACTGATTGTATTTTGATGGAAATAATTATCTGATAGAATACTGTTTGGGAAGGTCCTTTTCTGAAATTATAATCACTGACCATTGGAATTTTTTTTTTTTTTTTTGAGACAGAATCTCATTATGTTGCCCTCGGTAGAGTGCAGTGGTATCACAGCTCAGCTCACAGCAACCTCAAGCTCTTGGGCTTAAGCGATTCTCTTGACTCAGCCTCCCAAGTAGCTGGGACTACAGGCACTTGCCACAATACCTGGCTGGTTTTTGGTTGCAGTTGTCACTATTGTTTAGCAGGCCTGGGCCAGGCTCCAACCCACCAGCCTTGGAGTATGTGGCTGGCACTGAAACCACTGTGCTACAGGCCTCAAGCCTGACATAGGAATTTTCCTCTGTAACATCACTCACCCCATCCTTCCACCCAGCCAACGAGTGATTCTCACAAGACAATGTTAGATTCTGGATCTAAGTAGAATATTCAGCTCATTTTCAGCCAAAAATTCAGAAAAACGTGCATTACTTAATCATAAGACATTTGTTGTGAGAAGGTGGTGAACAAGGGATTTTGTTTCACACCAACAAACAGAAAACCTGACATAGCAAACAAGGAGCTGACAGTCTTCTGTGATAAAAAGGGACCAAAAGTCACAACCATTCTAAAAGAGTTACAAGTAAAAGATGTGGTGGATCAGATTAGCTATTCTTTCAGTCTTCCCAGCACCTTCATGTACAAAAATGACATCCCAATTAGTTTGGGGGGGTTGGGATCAGATGATAGTGTTGGATGGTGAGTCTAGTCTGGCCAATCAAAGCATTTGTTCCCTTAGCTTCACAGACTAATCCAAGTCAGACCAACTGGAGTTTAAGCTGGGTCATTTACTGTAGTAACCATTAGGGTAGTTTTTCCCTATTGTTGCTATAATCATTAAATGTACGCCTGGCTTTTCTAGAAAATACATTTGCTACGTATAGATAATTATTCCCCAAATCAAGCTGTCTTCATTTGAAGCAGAACTGAAAGATGAAGAGGAAAGTTGTGAGTCTGGGCTTTTGATGCCATTTCTAAAGCCTGATTTCTGCCGTGTCTGGAGGTCAGTTTTTGGATGTTTATTGTGTGAGTTAATAGTATTTCTTCTAAGTTCAATACATTTGGGGTTTCTGTTTCTTGCCACTTGAGTCTACTGGTTTTATTGAGACTTAGAGAGAGGGCACGTCTATAAAAAAGGGTCAATGGAGACTCCATATAGAATGTATTTTTATGTATTTATCTATTCAATAAACATTGGTTAGGCCCTGTACCTTACCAAGTACTAAATATTAAATATTAATCTCTAACATACCAAAACATGAGACATGACTCTGCTTTCAAAAAATTACAGCTGTGGCAGAGAGTCATAGATATTTTCTGAGGAACATATTCAGACAAGGGACATGAAGGAAACACAGGTTGCTAAGATAGAGGATGACCAATATAAAACTATTCTAGATAAGATGGTCAAGACAGGCTTCTCAGAGGAGTAAGTGGGACTTACCCTCACTCTGAAGAATGAGAAAGGGCCACCTATGCAGAGGTTATGATGAAGAGAAAAAGGGTGTGTGTATATGTAAAGTGGGGGTGGTATACAAATGATTATATCAAATAAGAGGCAAAGAATCTCTGTTGTAATAGGTCAAATTTTACGTTATCAGGTTTCTGAAAAATTTTTGAGTACAGGCCATGCTTAGTTTTCCAATTTGCCTCAACCTGATAACTTGAAATTGGCTACATTAGACTTTTCTCAGCTTTTATCTAAATTAATCTGTTGGCATGCTTCAATAAGTCTTACTGTTTATGAGATGAGAATTTTGTGGTGCATAGGGGTGGTTGTTGTGGAGGAAGCTTCAATAGTCAAGAGTCTTGGGGGATTCTCTCTAACATAGAGAACTATGGAGTTGTACATTTTAAATGGCTCTGAAACTCTCCCTACCCAACTTGGCAGCTTAGAGCCATTCTAAGCAGCAAGTTTAGGTAAAATGATTTCATTTAGCTATTTCATATTTACACAATTTCTCTGGGGGCACAAGTATCCTGTCCAGTTTATTGTTGATTGCATTGTTTGTGCTCTACAACAATGGTTGAAAAAAATATTGAGAAGAGAGAGAGAGCGAGCAAGCTCAAACTTAATACATTTGAAGCACATCTTCGGGTGAATTTCTACTCACATTTTCTCTCTCACCTGTTTCTGCAGAGTAAGCAAGTCAATTCCTGCCTTGCAATCGTTTGGTGAGAGGTTTACATCTTGACAACTGCTGAGTCATAACATTAAAATGATTTTCTCATGTTGATTGTAAGATAAATCAGGTAGACGCTTTGATAGTGGTATTGATTTTGCATTAATCACCCAATTCCCCATATATCATAGCAACTTTTCTCAAGCATATGAGCCTGTTATTTTTCCCAGAAAGATGAGGTAGCGATGTGCCTACCTAGATATGAATAAAACAGGGGTAAAGCTAGGTTATGTAAAATCGCAAATCCAATGGATGACAGGAGTGGTTTTTCTTGGCATTTTGATTGGTTTCCTTTATTTTGTTTTGCTTTGATTGATTTCAAGTCTTTAGAATGCTAATAATTTTATTCTTTTGAATTATAATGCATCACATATTTCTGAATACCTGTAACTCTCAGTTGATTCTCTAAGTTAATTATAAACATGGCAATGGACGGATTCTCTTTCAGTTGTTGTGTTTAACACACTTTTGTTTCTCCTCTTACCATCATAGAAGAGGACAAACTCAGAATATTATTATAAACCCAACAATGTAACAAAAAGCAGGATGATATAATATAGTTGCTTTCAGTAAGAAACATCACAATACAAAGAAAATATCTTCTTTTAAGGTATGACATTTAATATATTCTTTTGTCAAGAGACCACACATGATATTTACAGACCATATTATTATGATAGCTAAATCAATACATGCCAACTTGGAATAATATTTAGAAATAATTAAATAAAAGAATCTTTTTGTCTGTTTTCAAGATAACCAACTAGAAGCATTTCAATCATGTTTCACTTAGAAGGACCGAGCTGTGTACAGACAATTACACTGAATACTTTATCCAAGAGTGAATATGGGAGTTCAGCAGAAAAGCATGAGGAAACACCAGCAGGTGGAAGGAGCAGGAAATCAGGCAGCCTGCTTGGTTGGGACCAGCTGAAAGTCACAAATGACCCCCTAATATGGGAGAGGATGAGGGGGAATCTTCATGGAGGCCACTTTCTCACTGAGCAATCATGTAAGCCAGCACTTGGAAGAGGAATTTAACCCTCCCAAGCCCCTAGTCTAACTTACAGAGCAGCCAGGAGACTGTGTGAAGGAGCTGCTTCAAGGAGGGAAGCCACCCTCTAGGACTCATGCCGTTTCTAAAACCGAAGAGGCTACAGCAAGGTGCCCTTTTCAATCCTAGCTTTTTACAGACTGTGCACTGGAGTAGCACCAGTCCAAGGCATTGGAGAAATACAGGCTGCTGCTTGGGGAACTGGGGTACAGAGAGAGAGCTAGCTCCACTTCCAGGACTGAGAATGAGTGTGGCCTGGGATGAAGCTGCCAGGACTGGGAAATGGGCAGGAATGGAGCAGGGAGCAGGGAATGCCATGGAGGTTTGATCTTGATGGGAGCAGGGGCTCCAACTGCCTTAGGCTGATTGCAAGCTAGGTGGTAGCTGCCAGATCAGAGGGAGCATACGGGTCAGAAAAATTCTTGCCCTCTTGGAACTCACATTCTAGTGACAGAAGAAAGGCAAATTAAATATTTATAGATAGTAAGAAGAGGATAACTACTGCAGAGAAAATAAAGTAGGGAGAGGGGCCAGATTGTGAGGAGTGGGACGTTTATAATTTCATAATATGATCAGACATTCCGAGAAGGCCCATCAGAGAGGAAGGAATAGAAATGCATCTAGTTGGCAGAAGTATAGATACCTTCTCCATATTTGGGTGTTAAAATTACTTAGCAGGGAAAGGACTGGTAGAGAAGTTGAAATATTATGTATGTGGAATTCCCACACTGTCTTTCATTTTTGTTTTTATTCACTGGAGATTCTGGAAAACTTGAATTATGATTAAGGTGGAAAAAAATAGAAAACAAGCAAAGATCAATTTCCATTAGATAAGGAGGTGGGTATTGTCCATACCCTACCCAGTCCCTTCTGTATACTCTCTCTCATCCTTAACCTCCCTAAAAAAAAGTGCTGCCAATTTAAAAAAAAAAAAAAAAAAGAAAGAAAGAAAGAGAAAAGTAAGAAGAAGACAGTTTTCAGAAATGAAAAAGTAGTTTATTTTCTAAGTCACAAAAAGTACAAGGCAAGCATGCAGACATGGGAGTTTGTTTGTTTTACAACATCATGATTGAAAAGTTGGTTCACCAACTTAGTCCCTCCAGCTGTGCTCAATCTACAAGCACGTCTGACTCAGAAATATCACCAAGCTGTGTTCCTGAGTCTCTGTCCCTAAACACATCCGCAGTGCTCTGGTTAACTTTGAAGTGCCTGTGCCATGATGTTTCTGCAGAGGTCCGGGGAGAATGATGTGGGATTCTTGCTTCCCTGATGGCTCCAGACAGACATCTGAAGCACCACATTACTTATATGACTGTAGCACAGGATAATGGACTCCTGCTGGGACAAGGGAGACATTTTAGAAGAGCAAAACAAAACATGTTTTGATATTTGGCATGGCATAAAAATTTGCTTTACCTACAGCTTCCTAAATCTAAGTTGTATTTGATTATCATTCAGCTCAAAGTCAAGTTCCTTTTTGTAGTTTTTACAACATGGAGGAAGATGACTAGAATGACCAAATTGTTAATTATGATTCCTTGGGGGACATGAAATGATGCATACTTGATCTTGCTCCTTTTTACAATTTTGTGGTTATTCCCACCTTCAGTAACAAGCATATAAATATATATATATTACTTGTGTATTAGACAGCATTTATTAACCTACTTTACATAATAGTTTCATCTTGTTCAAAATATGAATGGAAATATTATCAAGAACTTTTGATGCCTGAGCATCTCACATAGTCAATTACTCTAATTCTTGGCAATTCTGTTTTATAAATATCTCTTTAATTGTTTCATAGTGCTGCTTTTCATCTCTGCTCCTTACATATGGAAGTTGTGCAAGAATGCTAACTCTGGATTCCCACCCCTAAACTGCTGAATTGGTGTCTGCATTTAACAAAATTCCCAGGTGATCACACACATAATAATAGCTTGGGCGTGGCCCCTGACATTCCACCTTTCTCAGAAGCTCCTCAGTGTGCTGAGGTTGCTGGTTTGCAAACACCAGCACCCTTTTGCCTTGTCTCAATGATCCCTTTACTGTCCCTTCCCTGGATCAAACTGTGTCCTCTGTTATTACCAATTGTCACTTTAAAACATAGACTTGATACTGAGTATCAAACATGTAAAACTCAATTCTGTGGGTTCCCATGTCTTATATGATAAAAGCTTACCTCTGTATACACGATTTAAGGCCCGATACAAGTCACCCCCCAAATATGATTTCATATTCTTCTTGCATCTGAAATATTTAGCTATTTCCCAACTTATTTTTTAGCTCTTCCTTATCACACATGAACTTTATAATTTCTTTCTTCTTGAATTGTGAGTAATTCGCACCTCCATTTTAATGTTAATTTTTCTGTGAAAGTGTCTCTTATTCATCCTTACCTCTAATCTTAAAACTTGAATGCTTCCATGAATCTCTCATAATAATCTATATTTAGATGTCTCCCAAGATAATCTGTATTTATTGTCATATATTATATAAATATAGGCCTTTTTGAGTTTGTATTTCTGACAAAATTTGAGCTCTTACAAGATATGGACTTATAAACAATAGCTATTTTTGTGACTGGGTTTGTTATTCTCAACAGAAACAACTCCTACCAGAAATCTAACCATCATTTCTCACCACCTCCTCCTCCTGACACACACACACACACACAATTTATATTTTATTTTTCTTTATTAGAAGAAGAAAGGATTTGGATTCACACAAATCTGAGTCTGAATTTTGGCTTCAGCAATTCTCATTACTTGTATACGCCTACCAGGGCTACAGTTATAACAACTACCTATAAATCTTTGAGATTCATGTTGTGTTTCAAAATCTAGTCTGTCTTTTTCAATGTCCTGTGTGCCTTTAAAAATATGTATTTCGTTGGCAGGTAGAGGGCTCAGTAATTGTTATTTAGGTTAGAAAATAAATTGGTTGATGCTCACATCATGTGCAACTTTACTGATTTTCTACTTGTTCTACCAATTACTAAGTGTTGACATTCTTAACTATAATTGTAGATAAGCACATATTTTTCCTGGGCTTTTATTTTAGCTGTAATATAAATAAGTTTCTTTAAATAAGTATTGCAACAATAGCATTTCCCTTACCAAATCTATGATGCTATAGGATCTTGGAATCATTGTCGTCACACTAAATCAGTGGTGATCTATCTGTGCTATGAAGGTCACACATAAGACCTTTGTGAAATCTGATATGGGATGTAATAGTTAGAATCTGATGAAAGAATCAGAACTATCACGATAAATATGAAGAGATTCATTATAGAGATTAACCCTTATGCACTTGTGGAAACTGGAGAAGAAATTTATAGAAAACTGTCACCTCTTTGTCTAACACATTGAAGGGATATCAGAAAATTTTTTTCATTGGGGCCACGGTGTTTTATTATGAAAATAAAACAAAAACATCAAAAACAAAATGATCCTTTCTAATTTAATGAAAAAATTATTTAAAAAAAAAACATTGTTTTCTGTATGTGATTTATATGTAACTTACCCAGTGCTAGAATCAATTTTTGTACTGCATGGTATATATTTTGAGCATCAAATGTTTGGTGCTCAAACGTTGTGACTGTGTGTGATTCACAACATATTTATTGCATTTGTTTCTGAGAATCTCATCTTTGGTCATCCCACAAATATTTTGTTGTGTCTGAAGTGGACCTTGGATGGTCCTGGATGATGCCCTCTGAATCATACCCTCTAAGTACATACAATAATGTCACACCACCACATACTCTCCATTTCATTCAAAGAGCTCCCAGGTAAACATCCAAAGTGAAATTCACAATCTGAAGTTAGGGTGATGGACAGCACAGTCTAACTGGTGTGGCCCACTTGGGTGGCTGGCTGGGCATGGCAACAGGAAACGGAGGAAACATTCTGATTGACAATGAAAGCAAGGGCCAGAGGTTTCACAACTTCATGAGGTCCCAAGCTCACAAGTAGCATGAGTTAAATACAACTCACATGGCAGTTAATGTGCTAATAGAGTGCCTGAAGTTTCTGCAGGTCAGGAGGGGCAGTCATTAGGAAGGAATACTGTATGTGAACCAAAGAAGACTGAACACACACTGGACACTGTGGGACAAATTGAAGCCCTTTTGTTCCCCCTGTGTTCTCCAATGTAAATGATGTGGGTGATGAACAGAAGCAGCTAGCACCCTTTGCCACAGAGGTTACGGGTGAGCCCATCCTGGGACTCATAAAAGTTAAAGAAGGAGCTATCCTGGGATGTGAGGGCCTATAGGCACACTTGCTGCACTAACCCAACAAAGTAAGTCAGCAGGGCAGAGATAATCCCTGAAAGCTGCCATCCTGTGTGGCTCCCCCCCTACGACCTTTAGCATATAACAGTGATTTCTCTTGTGACCAACCATAATCTGAAATCAAATAGAAAAGACTAGGAACCAGTTCCAGCTTAAATAAGTACACTTAGTAGAATACTCCCACTCACATGAAGAGAATAATGGATCTTGGAATAGTAAATGTAGAAACAAACTCTCAAGAAATAAACTTAATGACTGAAATTTATAATAGTATAAATATTTATTCCATATTTAAATAAATTTTTAGAAAACATTTGGAGCTCAAAATGCAGTTGTCAGTCAGTTCATGTACTGTTATAATTTAATCTGTATAATAAGAATAATTTCACATTAGTTTTTGTTTTCAATGCAATTATTCCAAGAAGTCATTAATATGCACTTTCTAAGTCATTTTATTCATAAACTGATCATTCATTCAACTGAACAAAAATGTATTTACACAAAATAGATCAGTGGTTCTCAACCTTCCTAATGCCACAATGGATTTTCATTGTTAAAAAGGGGTCACGACCCACAGGTTGAGAACCGCTGCTCTAGACATATTTTCAAAACTTCTTCTTTTATAATATGTTTATTCTCACTACAAACAAAGCCTAACATAATATCTGGCACCTAGTAATTATACAAAGTCTCTTTGAAACTATGTATGGTAATAAATTTGAGACATTGAACATTAAATAATTATGTCAACACATGTCTGGAACAGTCAAAGATATGTGCAGAAAAGATAAAATTAAAAACCCAGATTTGCATGACATATATCATGGTTGACCCGGATTATAATAATCATTTTCTAAAAGATAGACAGAGATCTGGTACAGAAATCCAAAAGAATGAAGAAGGTCCTTAGTCAGTATGAAGTTATGAAAAAAAATATAGTGATGAGAAAGAGACACATAGACACAGAGAGACAATTGGTAAATTTTACAAAGATCTAAGGCTTAATATAAACCAGTATTTCTTCATTTAAATTTTAAAAATACCAATTTCTGTCTATTTCAGATACTTACAGTATTTGTTCCAATTTTCCATAGAGATTTATGAAATGTATGGAATAATTCTCTGAAAATTTTAGTGGTACTAAAGAATTACATCTCAGGAAGTATAAAGATTTGCTTTAGCTAATATATATCTTTTCAGATTTCCACTAGGTTTTAAAGTCAAGATGGTTGCTGGCATACTTATATTCAAATATGTTACTGTTGGCAACAAGCTCAGTGGGGAAAGAGCTCTGCATTTTTGAAAATGTCCAATGACTTAGTAACCATGTGTTGAGGGTCTATTTTGTGCTATACCCCATCCATGGAATGGATATACAAATCCAGATATAGGACAGCTCTTAACTTCAGGGGCCTACCATTTAGCAAAGGTATGTAGATTAATCAACAATCACAGAGTAGCAAATAGCAATGGAGACAGTCATAGAATGTGGTGGAAACACAAACAGGTCTTTTTTTTTTTTCATTTTTCATTCCTGTTTTATTGAATTTATTTATTTTTTATTAAATTATAGCTATATAGATTAATGCATTTATGGGGTACAATGTGCTGGTTTTATATACAATTCAAAATACTTCTTTCAAACTGGTTAACATTCACTGCATTTTCTTAATTATTGTGTTAAGACATTTACACTCTACACTTAGTATGGATTAATAAATTGTGGTATATGTATACAATGGAATATTATGCAGCCTTAAAAAAGATAGAGACCTTATCTCTTTTATGTTTACATGGATGGAGCTGGAACATATTCTTTTTAGCAAAGTATCTCAAGAATGGAAGAAAAGTATCCAATGTACTCAGCCCTACTATGAAACCAATTAATAAGCACCCACACTTCCATATGAAAGCTATAATCTACCTACAGCCCAAGATGAAGAGGAAAGGGGGGGGAGGGGAGGGAAGGGAAAAAGACGGGTGGAGGGAGGGCAATGGGTCAGACCACACCTATGGTGCATTTTACAAGGGTATGTGTCACAAACAGGTCTTTAACCCAGACTGTGGCCTCATGGACAGTTTTCCAGGGGAAGTCATGAAGAAATTGAAATTTGAAAAATCAACAGGCTGAAGATGGCAACTCTAGACAGACCATCCACCATATAGGAAGGCATAGCCTCTGAAACCAGGATACAAAGTAGACAATTTAGGGTAGTGAAATCAAAAGAGCCAACAGGGCAGCACCTGTGGCTCAAAGGAGTAGGGCACCAGGCACATATACCAGAGGTGGAGGGACCACACGTATGGTCCATCTTACAAGGCTACAAGTGAGTCTTTCAAAATGCAGAATATAAATGGCTTAACACAATAAATAAGAAAATGCCATGAAGGCTATGTTAACCAGTTTGGTGAAAATATTTCAAATTGTATATAAAACCAGCACACTGTACCCCATGACGGCATTAATGTACACAGCTATGATTTAATTTAAAAAAAAAAAAAAAGCCTTGACCAAAAAAAAAAAAAAAAAAACCAAACAATTGTGGTAGGGGTGGTGGTGTCATCTAGGACAAGATTCTGAAGGCTGTCCTGTGCTATCAACCTTGGGACATTTGTTGTCATGAAATTAACTGCGGACTTAATACATACTCATAAGCATATTTATCCTTGACTGAGAAGTACAATTCAATTATTGCAACAAATAAATTATTCATTGCAGCTTTGCTGTCCCTGTCTTTCACTACAGGTATATAGACTTTGAAAGAGCCTAAATTTGATATGATGGACAGAAAAGGTAAAATGCCTACCGTGAAGGGCCTTATCATCTCATCTGAAAGATAACACACATAGAAGAGTTCCCTGAAGACGAGGAGGGACTAGACAAGAGGGAGAAGTGATGCTGGTGGTGTTGTTGACCATATCAGCCCTAAGGTGCTTCCTAATGAATGTTTCCTGGAGAAATTCTTCAGCAGTAAAGGACAGTGGTCATTTACCTTTTTGTGTCTTGACAATTTTAGGGACCTACAACTCTGAGGCAATTAGTCTATTTTTAAGGAAGGTTAAAGATGATGTTGATGGTAGGGAAGTGAATGCAAATCACACAAGGATTTTCTCTGTTGACCTGTCACCTTCTGCTTTTATTTCATTACTAGTGAAGGTTTAATGTTATTTTTAAAAATAAGGCTTCACAAGTTCAGTAGGGCATATATCTATTGGCCTAAAGACTGGGCTGCATGTCTTCAAGACAAGAAAATAGTGATCAACAAACAGGATGGCTTTAAATAGCCCAGCTTTGGGAGCCTTTAGAGATTGCAAGTCACTTGTGAGGTGGAAGCAAAGTCCTTGAACTAGAGACTTGGAAATTCCTTCATTTCAAGAAGCATAATGAATTGGAAGAGACCTTGAACAGAATCCGGGAAAGGAGTTGCCAAGAAATTGTAAACTAAAAGTCCAGTGAGAGTTTACAAGCGTCTTGGCCATGTCGGCTTTATTCTTTGCTGAGAAACGTTACTCTGAGTTTATATTTGGGGTACCTAAATAAAAAATAATTAAAGACAACAAAATCTTAGAACTATTTCCCTCCCCTTCCTCTTGTCTCTACTTTATTCCTAAGTGTATGACACTGGTAAAAGGATTAAAAGAAAACCAGGACTTTAATTTCTTTATGCATAAGATTATTTTAGGATTAAATAAGATAAGCAGAGGAAAACACTGTGAAAACTGTAGAATTATGCTTATGATAGGAGATTATGTGATACATTAGACTTTTTTTCAGCAAACTTTTTGTCCTTTCACAATACCTCTATGGAAGGAGGCCACTTTCCCAGTATTTCACTTAGAGAATTGATTGATAGGATGTTAGTCGACATGAAGAGAACAAAGGATTGTAGGTGCCTGTGTCAAAGCCAGCTAACACTGAGAGGTAAGTTTTCAGAGAGTTTGCAAGCTACTATTCAAATAGGCCACCATCAAAAAATCAGTAAAATTAAATACAAAGGTAGTACGTACTTAAAACTCAACACTTCCCATTGTACTCCATCTTACTATTATGTATACGTTGAAGGTTTTTATGTGTAATGATCTATATGGGTGCCTCAGAGTGAGCTGCACTTGGACAAAAAATCTGCGCTATTACAAGGCACATAATCTTAGGCGATACAACGAATATACATAAGATTTGAAATAACGCATCGTAAGATGAGGTAAAGAGTAAAAAGACCTCCTTCCAAGGTTGCTCCTCAGCTACTCTCTGGGAACTTAGATTCCAGGAGGGTTCCCATCGTTCCCAGAGGCTATCCTTAAACTGTATAACATCGTGGTGGTTTTTGCTGAACACAAGCTTTCCCTTTTTTCTGGAAGTTTGGAAATTTGTACATGCTAGGCAGAGGGTATGTGGATGAATCACCCCCCCCCCCAATAAAACCTTAGGCATTAAGTCTCAAATGGGCATCCCTCACACACAACCTTTCATACATGGTGCCACCATTTAATACTGGAGGAATTAAGTCGTGTATTCTGCCTCTGACTCCACAGGGAAAGGACTCTAGGGAGCTTGGATCTGATTTCTCTGGACGTTGCTGGATTTCCTTCTTATCATTTGTTGTAATAAATCTCTTGCTGATTCTTGTGAAGACTTTCTAGCAATTAGATGACCTTGGAGGTGGTCTTGGACCTTTCAAAACAGCATTACATAGACTTGTGAGTCAAAAGAATATAAGAACATAAAGGGAATTTTGTTTTCAGTAAATTGTTACCTTGATTTACTTGATTCAGAATATGAAAATTAAAGACCTTTTTTTTTTTAAGACAGAGTTTCAGTTTGTTGGTTGAAGTAAAATGCCCTGGTATCATAGCTCACAACAATCTCAAACTCTTGGGCTTGAGTAGTCCTCTTGCCTTAGCCTCCCAAGTATTTGGGACTACAGGCATGTGCCACTATGCTCAGCTAGTTTTCCTATTTTTTTTTATAGTAGAGATGGGATCTCACTCTTGCTCAGGCTGGTCTCTAACTCCTGAGTTCAAGCAATCCACCTGCCTTGGGCCTCCAGAGTGCTAGGACTACAGGTGTGAGCCACCATACATAGCCTAAGACTGACACTTTCAATGTTTAAACTTTATGACTTTAGTCCCTGGATGATAAACTTTAATTTACACTGTTTGAGGGCTAAATGTACGAGAGATTCAGTAAATCTTTAGTTTATGTCTCCAAATGACTTTAACTTTTGATGGCAGGTCACAGTGGGGGCTTTTGGTTACATATTAATGCATGTAAATTTGACCCTCCATAAGACTTTTTTGTTACATTCAATCAAAGACTCAGTATACTTCTTTTAATATATTTACAGCATAATGAGTTTATGGGAATCCTGCTATAAATATGCTTAAAGGCTCAACACAGAAATAGGGTGAGTATAGAAAAAAACATGCATAATTCATTGATGGTTAAGTATTATGCAAGTTCCTTGCTCCAGAGAACGGTTACATAAAATTTTAATGAAAGTTTTGGCAACCCAAAACTCATCTATGCTTTTGAGTAACACAGGGGAATATCACTTTCTCAGAGGTGGATCTGGGCAGCTAAATCATAAGTTGTCGAGAAGATAAGTTCATTAAAGCTCTTATAAACCTGCGGAAAATGGGATTGAGTCTCCATTATCTTGTAGTTGCAATTATCATGTTTTAAATATTTGTGCCAAAAGAACAAAAATAGCATTTCCCAAATAGGCCAGTTGAATGGATATATTAGTATTAACACCAAAATTATTAATAACAATGCAATGCAAAATATCTGATATGGCTAACTTTTACATATAAACCATCTAGGTTGAAGGTAATAAATTATGCTATTTAAGGCGATAATTTTTTAAATGGTAACTAGGTAATTGGTGAAAGTTTTCAGTATGCATGAAGAGGAGTTTCTGAGAGTTCTTTAGGAGGAAGAATATCATTGTTTATTTAATATCCTCAATGGAGAAATACAGCTTTTAAATTTATAGAAGGCACAGATTGATATAGGACTCAGCATATAACCCCTTCAATATTCTGCACATCCAAATTCATATGTATTTTAATAAATTTATATTTTGGAATGAATATTTTATTCATTTTCTTCTTATATCTAAATCCACTTAGAGCTTTGGGGACAGGGATCTGAAAAATTACAGGAGACTAAGATTCACACCCTTGATGAATTCTCCAAGCAGACTTGTGGCTGATGGAAACATAGATTCATTGAGAAACAAGGATATCAGACTAGAGGTAAAAGTAGATAGTATAGTTTCCTTCCTTCCTTCCTTCCTTTCTTTCTTTCTTTCTTTCTTTCTTTCTTTCTTTCTTTCTTTCTTTCTTTCTTTCTCTCTTTTTTTTGTAACTTTCCTTTCAATTTTTATCCAGGAATTTTAATTTTAATGTGAGGATTTTTTTGATACTAATATTTTTCTTTGATGTGAATCAACTACTTGAAGATTAAGATTACAAGCCATGAGCTGTTCACAGATATCTGAAAGAGAGAAAATGCCTTCATAGCCTTAAAAAGGAAAGTTGTATGCAGTCATTTCTTGCATAACGGCTAAAATTACATTAGACATGCAAGCAACCACGGTTGACGTTACGTCAAGAAAGTGGCCAAATTGTTAAGTGGGAGTGCTCTGCTTTTATAAAGAAAGCAGTAAGAATCTGAAGCAAGAGAAGCCTTATAATTATAAATAATGACTACCATTGGGTATTGAGTCTACAGTCTTTAGAAGTGAGCAAATATTAGCAAAGAAATATATATTATTTTATAATCTGAAATAATATCTTTCCTTTATACCCAAATTAATACAGTATTTCTATAACAAATATGCAGATTGACATATCTAAGGACAAGGTCACATTTACCATCCTTCTCTTACTGACTTATTTTCCTTGTGGTTGAAACTAATGAGCTTCTACTCTTGACATCTGACCCTTGCTTGTACAGCTAACTTCAACTTTAGACTCTACTTAAATATATGGTTCTTGGTCCTGATTTACTGTTCTTTTCATAGAAAATATTTGTTGAGTATTTTTTTTTTTGGAAAAAAACCTCTTTGACGTTGACCTTACCATGACTTTGAACTTGGAATCATTTTTGAGTAGCTACCTGATTTCCATGAACTGATATACATCTGCATATCAACTCTACTTACCTCTCCTTTCAGCCTAGCTATGCCCATCCAAGCACATGTATGGCATACATCCTTGGAGTCCTTTCCCAGACTTCAGAATTACTTCTCACTGGGGGTCTATTACCTCTTTCCTCAGTCCTCAATTTAAACTTGACAATTTGCTATTTCTACACCTTGATTTCCACTATATAGTACATGGAAATTTGTCACCAAATGTTTTTTAGAATGGATAAGTGAATAAATTAATACATTAGTACTTTACAGAAGCCATGAGAATTATATACGCTCTCTTGGAATACATCTATATCCCCTTGACTAAATGCTTTCAAGTATTCAACTCCTGATTACTCAGAGCAAGTAGCTTGCTATCTCATGCACCACACCACTAAATCTTCGGGGGGGGGGGTTGTGTCCACCTCAGATTATGCCCTTAATGTGAAAGCTGTTCTTTTACTGCTGCTCAAGGAAAATAATCAAAGTCAGATTTTATATCTGCACCTCCAGGGAGGGAGGTCGAGTCCTAGTTTTAGAAAGTCTAATTTCGAATTTCCACATTTCCAAAACTCCTCTTGGATTCTTCACCCCTTCTACTGAGTAAAAAATCATCAACAGTAGTGTAAATATGAGAAAAGTTTAGATTATGAAGAATTAATCAAAGTACCAGGGCTAGGATTTGAGGATATGACCCCAATTATCTATGGCAGATTTGTTGGTGAGGGTGGAAACAGGGGCTTCCTGAGAATCTAAAAATTATATACAGTAGAACCTCCATAGTTGACCACCTCCCTACACTGACCATCTCCTTAAGTTGACCTAATTTTCCTAAGCTGGACATGGTACCACATGTACATATCGGTTCAATAGGCCTAGTTCCTTATGTGGACCACCTCAGGATGTTGAACATTTGGTATCGTCCTGCATGCTCATCTTATAGAGAGGTTCTACTGTATGGTGTTTCCTGGGAGATGTTAGAATGCTCTTTGGGAGTCAACATACATATTAGCGCTCCAATAAGCTACAAATGTTAAAAAGGTAGACATAAAAAACAAGTTATTTCAAGTAATATATTTTATTAACCACTCATTGATGAATGCATTGAGCAGGTAAATATGTATAATTGAAACCAGGAAACCCCATTTTAATTTTATAATAGAAGGTCATAAAGAGAATGACAATGTTCTAAGTTACAGCAGTAGGCTGTATTTTATTTCTGTGGCTTTCTTCTTCAGTTGAAAACAAACCCATGGTTTTGCAACTTTGACAATTTCCAACAAAAACACTAGAATGTATGATCTTTAGCAAGTGTCTAAGGAGGATAGAGGCTGCACCAAGAGCCACTCTTTCCTCAAAGGGTGGAAGAGACATTTTCATGTAATACATTTTGGTTTCATTTGTATTGCTCACAGATTGATGGAACCATTCACTGCTTTGTTACTTTTCTTCACTAAACTCGAGATTCTATTCTTGGTCAATCTGAGATCTCCCAAGCTTCCTGTGTTCCCCCCAATTCTGGCCATCGTGGCCTGCCAGTATCAGCCATGGTCAAACTGAACTCAGACGTCTGTTGTGAACAAGAATAGATATATTTATGGAATATGTTATGCTGTTTTTATTTTTTTTTAAAGAATAGATCTACTGTCAAAAGAAGCATAAATAATTCTTAAAATTGCACAAATGCATTATATTTTCATCCAACTGGTACGATTCTGGAACAAATCAGGTCATAAAATATCAATAAGCACACATAAAAAAATTAAAATTTAAAATATTCTTCACAAAGACAGTTGAAGCATAAGAAAGTCATGCTAGAGATTTCTGGTAAAAGAAATAGAACTGATATGTCATAGTTGGTGACAGATTACTTATCATTTCAATTATACATACATTATTTCAGCAGTTTATTCTCATGGGTAGCACTGAGAATTTTTTTTCTCTTTAATGACAGTTTTAAGGCAGTGCTATTTGCACAAACAAGGCATATTAAAATGGAAAAGCAAACAAATATCTAATGGCCAGGAGATCCCAACTGGGGCCAAGCTGACAGTTCAATTACCCAAACAGGTTACAAATGATTGCATTGAAGACAAGGCCTGTGGATTTTCCTCTGTGAGCACTGCTCAATAAGACTGAAAAATATCAAAGAGAAGATGCCTTCTTTCCAAATAAATGTACATTTGTGAAATGTGATCAAGATGTCTTTGTGTGTGTATACAAATAATTAAGAGAATCTAGGGCTTGGAATATTTTTTAAAAGACACAGTAAGAGCCAATTTATTAGACTTTTAACAACGATAAAAAATCCATTTACCTGCCCCCTCCCCAACATTACAACCAAAAGTATTGTCATTGTGAAAATCCCGAAGTAGTCCAAGATTTTAAGCAACCTTTGGAAGCACAACATACAAATAGTTGTCTACCTAGTGTCTCATGTGAATAGCTGAGCACACTGATTCTATTTTTCTGTAAACTAGGAATCAACAAATGACATTTAGGCTGTAATATTTCTCTAACAAAATTCCTCCTTTTACTAATTGGTTTATTGTTTAGCTAACAATGCAAAGCATAGCAGAAGAAATATGTGGTTGAAGGTCTTACCTCTTTGATTATTTTTTGTGTGTGTGTGATTTTGTTGTTGTTTTTGATTTGGACTAGGACTCCATCTTAAAAAAATTATTTTATGAATTGAAACAGAAGAAAATTGCTCATACCTGTAATCCTGGCACTATGGAAGGGCAAAGGCAGGTGGATTTCTTGAGCTCAGGAGTTGGAGACCAGACTGAGCAAGAGTGAGACCCTGTCTCTATAAAAGTAGGAAAACTAGCCAGAAGTTGTGCAGGTGCCTATAGGGAGGATGATTGTTTGAGCCCAAGAGTTTGAGGTTACTGTAAGCTGTGACATCACAGCACTCTCCTGCTCTACTGAGGAAGCAAACTGAGACTGTATATTCCAAAAATTAAAAAAAAAAAGAAAACTGTTGTATCTTTTATGCTTTATAAGCTTGTGGATGTCTAAGTTATACACAGAGGATTGTGGAGCTTCAGTAAAAGAAGGAAGCTGTCTGTGGTGGTAGGACAGCAAGAGGGCATGTTTTGGCGCCAGGTTAACGTGGGTTTCAAATAATTCTGGACAACTTATTTAACATCAACAAACTTAATTTTATTTATCTTTCACATGGCATCAATAATATTAGTATTACATTAGTATTATTAAGCCAATAGGAATAAATACATTATCCACATAGATTACTGGGCACAATAACAGAGCATTATAGGCGATTTATTGGTGGTGGCTGTTATCACAGTGAACTGGCAGGGTGACACATAGTCCGTGACCTGCTTAGGGTCTGAGTGGCCTGAACGCCCTGTCTTCTTTCTTTAAATCATCCCTTCCATTCATTTAAGATACGCTTGTTGAACGTTGATCACATCAGATTCCAGCTGTCACTTAGATATAAAAAATGTTTAAAGGAAGAGTTAAAAGGATCACAAACGAATGGAAGAAATGGGAGACAAAGAAATAAATTCATTCGAAGTGGGGGTAAGGAGCAGATGGTAAAACAACAATCAGGATGGAGGCACAAAATCTGGACTGGCATGATGGCTGCCCAAAGGCTTCCTGGAGAAGGCAATGGTTGAGTGAAGTCCTTGGAATAAGGGTCTTCAGGCAAAAATGCTGGGGCAGTAAGTGAAGAGAGAAGATACCATGAAAATATGCTTTGAAAGGATATACCTGTGGACATCTTGTCTACAAAAAGAGTACAGCATTTTTATAGACAAAAATACAGAGTTAGAAAATGGGTGAACAAAATTTTTAAAATTCTGTAAATATTTTTAGTCTCAATTTCTACATGGGGTTCTTTATCCGTCCTGTTTGCCTAATCTAAGATATAATCTCTTCAGAAAAGCAAAATAATATTACAAGTTGAGTATTCTTTATCAGAAATGCTTGGGACCAGAAATATTCTGGATTTCAGATTTTTTTTTCAGATTTTCTCAGATTTTAGAATATTTGTATATGCATAATGAGATCTTAGGGATAAAATAAAATTCAATTATGCTCCATATGCACTTTATGCACCCAGCCTGGGGTAATTTAAAATAATATTTTAAAGAATTTTGTGTGTGAAACAAAGTTTTGAGTGTGCTTTGATTGCAAGTCATCACATGAGGTCAGGTGTGGAATTTTTCACTTGTGACAAAAAGTTTTCAAACAGTTTCTGATCTGGGGGCATATTGGGTTTTCGGATTAGGGATGTCAACCTGTAATGCAGCTTATGATAAACAACATTAAAATTAAAACCACAGGTTGCTTGTTTAAGCAAAGGCAAGCCATTTATACCAATACTGTACAGACAAAGAAGTTAAAAGTTGTCTCTTTTATTCCCCAGCATTATCGAAGTGTGGTAAATAAACATGACACATATTTAGGGTATGTAAAGGATGTTTTGATACATGTATTATACACTGTGTGATGATCGCAATCATGCTAGTTATTATATCCATCAAGTCATATAGTTCCCATTTTTTGTTAGGTTTGTTTTTATGAGATGAGAACACTTGAGTTTATACTTAACAAATTTCACATGTACAATTTAGTATTGAGTATATGTGGTATTTGTTTTTCCATTCTTGCAGAATGCACTCAGAAGAATGGCCTTATATTTCATCAGGTTGTTACAAAAGATACTAAATAACCAATCTTTAAGAGGCTGAGTAGTATATGGTGTACATGTACCACATTTTATTAGTGCCCTCGTATCGGGGAGCTTGGGTTGCTTCCATATCTTGTTTATTGGAATAATGCTGCAACAAATATCAATTCTTTAATAAAATATCAATATTTTTGGATATACATTCAGATATGAGATTGCTGGATCCCACTAGTAATGTTTTTTTAATTTTTTTGAGGAACCTCCATACTGTTTTCTGTAATGCCTGTTAACATTGTATATAGTATATTTCCAACAAGGTAGCACACAGTATCCCTTTTTTTCACATTATTGCCAATTCTTTATTTTTATTTTTTTTAAATTTAATTTTATTATTATTTTTGGTTAAATCATAACTTTTGTACATTGATCCATTTATGGGGTTCAGGGTACTGCTTTGGTATACAATGTGAAATGCTTACATTGAACTAAGTAACACATCCATCAGAATTATATTCATTTCTTAATAGTTTTGAAATGTACCATTGCATCATGCACATTAGGTGAGGTCCCCCCAAATACCCTCCCTCTTCCTATATCCCCCTCTCCTTCCCTCTCTCTCCAATTCCCTTCTACTTTCTGGACTATAGTTATGTTTTGCCATTCATATAAGTGTGTAGGTGATTATATATTGACTTTATAGTAGTATTGAGTACATTGGATATTTTTTTTTCCATTCTTGAGATACTTTACTAAGAAGAATATGTTCTAGCTCCATCCAGGTAAATATAAAAGATGTGATGTCTCCATCTTTTTTATGGCTGCATAGTATTCTATGGTGTACATATACCACAATTTGTTAATCCATTCATGGGTTGATGGGCACTTGGGCTGTTTCCATGCCTTGGCTATTATGAATTGGACTGCAGTAAACATTCTTGTGAAAATGTCTTTGTTGTAAAATATTTTTTGATCATCTGGGTATCTACCTAGTAGAAGAATTGCAGAACTGAATGGTAGATCTACTTTTAGTTCCTTGAGTGTTCTCCAAACTTCTTTCCAAAAGGGTCGTATTAGTTTGCATTCCCACCAGCCGTGTAGAAGTGTTCTCTTCTCTCCGCATCCATGCCAACATCCGTAGTTTTGGGATATTGTAATGTGGATGATGAGCATTTTTTCATGCATTTTTCATGTGTTTGTAGGCCATGCTCCTGTCTTCATTAGAGAAGTTTCTGTTCAAGTCTCTTGCCCACATAGAAATGGGGTTATTTGTTGTTTTCTTATTGATTAGTTTGAGTTCTCTGTAGATTCTAGTTATCAGACCTTTGTTAGAAGCATAACCTGCAAAAATCTTCTCCCATTCTGAAGGTCCTCTGTTTGCTTTACTTACTGTGCTCTTGGCTGTGCAAAAGTTTTTAGTTTGATCAGATCCCAGTAATGTATTTTTGGTGTTGCTTCAATTGCCCAGGGGGTCCTCCTCATAACATATTCTCCCAGGCCAATTTCTTCAAGTGTTTTCCTTGCACTCTCTTCTAGTATTTTTATTGTTTCATGTCTTAAGTTTAAAACTTTTATCCAGTGAGAATAAATTTTTGTTAATGGTGAAAGGTGGGGGTCCAGTTTCAGTCTTTTATTGGTTGCCAGCCAGTTGTCATTGCCAATTATTATCTTTTGATAATAGCCATCTTAACAGGTGTAAGGTGGCAAATTAGTGGACTTTTGATTTGCATATCCCTTAGGATTAATGATATTGAGCATCTTTTCATATGCCTCTTGGCCATTTGTATATTTTCTTTGGAAGAATGTCTAATCATGTCCTTTACTAATTTTTGAACTTTTTTTATTTAATTGAATGAGTCCCTTAAATATTTTGAATATTTCCCTCTGATCAGAGATTTGACTTACAAACATTTTCTCTCATTCCCCTGGCTGCCTTTTCACTCTGTTGATTGTTTCCTTTGCTGTGCAGGGACATTTTAGTTTGATGTAGTCTCACTTGTTTATTTTTGCTATTGTTGACTGTGCTTTTGGTGTCAACTCCCCCCCCCCCAAAAAAAAAAAAAAACAAAAACTCATTGCTAAGCTCAATGTCAGAGAGATTTTCCCCTGTGTTTGCTTTTGGGGGTTTAAACTTTCAGATTTTTTAGTTATATTGAACTATTTTTTAATTTTCTTTTATTGTTTCAATCATGCAGTCAGATGGATATTAGTAGTAATAAACAATTGCATATACATCTGCATATGCTGTGATGTTCAGCCTTATAAAAAATAATTATATACATGGGTCTCATCTATAAAACCCCAAATAAATACATTAATATAGACCATACCCTATTCATGATGTGTCAGGCAAAGAACATTTTAATTCTAAATCTTGTAAATATGACTTGTTATCCCAATTTTAAGGTTGAAAATGTTAGAGCCCAAAGTGGATAAGGTACTTGTCTAAAATCACACAGCTTGTTATAGATAAGCTCAGTTTCTGAAATAGCTTTGTAATTCCTAAGTTCATGCTCATTTCTACCACACCAAAATCTAAGGGGAAAAAAACTAAAACAACTAATTTTAATTTAACTATTATAAGGTGATTTTTAAATAAAAATGAATACTAAATAATAGTAGAATAATATTCAGAACTCATGTGCACATACTTCTTTTGGTTCAATGCTTGGTTTAATACCAAGCCCAGTGATTTTAGTGTATATATGTTGAAGTTATATCTAGCTCATTCCCCCATATATTTTTGTGCTTTCTAAATAAAAAAAAATCATGTCTGTTTGTCATTCTGTGAAAGATTTCATTGCTCTATAAGCCACTATGCTATTATTGTATTATATTAGTCCTATGGTGGTATGATTAATAAATCTGCATTAAAGCAAAATAAACTACCACCTGTCACACTTATAATAACACTTTTAGATCTATTGCAAAAAAAGAAAAAGCCATTGGAACATCTATGGAGCTTGAGTCTCTGTTTGTAATTCACACATTAAAATAATAGTTCCATTTAGGAAGACTTGTAGGGATCCGAAAGCGATGTTTAATAGGTAGTGAAATCATGAGGAAAGCATTAAATGAATGTTCCTCCGATATCATCTGGTGCTATCATTATGTAGATGTGTTTTCTGTAGTCTCTTTCAACCATTTATAAGTTGTTTATGAACTTACATTATTAGCTTATGAGCACATTAATACCTATCCCAGGCTCATTTGGGTTGTTTGAATATAGTACTTTATTAAAAACTACTAAGTATCATTTTGAAGAATGAATTCATTTTAAGCAAAAGTTCATATTTAATTCATTAATATCACTCCTACTTCCACTCAAAATGCTTAATTAAGTCCATTAAATTACGTTTTATAATCATGAAGAAGTCACACTAGAAGTATAATTTAATTTGAATGCTGTAGAGACTAAATTTGTTTGCATTTCTAAATTGCCAAAGTTTAGTTCCTAAATTTTATACTGTCTTTCTTTCTTTCTTCTCTTTATCCGGTGCTTCCTCCTTTGCCCAGTTGGATTTCATAAGACTAGAACTGTCATAATTTTAAAAGGGCTTCAAAATTTCAATAAAAATATTATAGGTGGGAGTAAAGAAGGGCAGACAAAAGAGAAGGCTAGAATTGGAAAAGCGTATTATTAGTATGTATGAAGATTTTATTTTTAATATTGGGTTATCCTCTATAGCTTTGCAGATGTATTCCAGAAGAAAATCTCTGGGTGGAGGGGAGAAGTTGGATCAGATGTCTCTGACTTTGTGTTGAAATGCTACCATCTTTGGTGATTTTCTGCATTGCTTCCAATTCCTAGAGTCATAAATGCCCTGTAAAATTCTAGGGGAAAAAATCTTTCTTTTGGTCCGCCTTATCATGGAGATTGACATTTAAATTTACATGCAGAATTTTTGTATAGACAAAGGTTAGAAAAAAAGGCAGCCAGTAAAACATAATCCATTTGTTCATGGTTCAGATCTAAACAGACCATTAGTGAAATAAGAATTCACACTGAGTCAATTCTTCAGATTTCTGTCATCTTCTCATAATTTCGGTTTCTTTCCTATGGAACATTGGTATGAAACCCCCTCATGTCTTCAGTGGCAGCATGATGTCATGAAAAGTGCACTGGATTTGGAGAATTCAACTCCGATTCTGTCTCATGAGCTGGCCCTGCAGTGCAACTTTGGCAAACTCACTCAACCTCCCTCCCTGAATATACTTTCCTCTGGCAAAATAGCAAAATAAAAATATTTTCTCTATGGGACAGTCATAACTTTCAAATGAAAATAGAGCTCAAGAAATGTTTAAGGAGCAAAACATACAATGGCCTACACTTATGGAACTTTTCTTTAGTTTCTTCTATTCAATTTTATCCAATTAGAAGACACTATTATTAATAATAACATACGAGAGACATTTTTTCATCCAGGATAAAACATTCCTCATAACCCTGTAGAGTTCTTCCATTCAGTTTCTGATCCCTCCAGCATTTGTATTTCACAATTCAATTCTTGCCAGGCCCAGGCTAAATGACATTTTGAAGCCATAATTAAAGGTAAAGCACCATTGCCTTCATTGTTACCCCAGTTCTCCTCTGGAGCATTTTATGATGATATATACAGGTGAAGTCTGTTCCCCTCAATCACCTATTTATACACAGGATATTATCATTCAGTATTCAGTACATTATAAAAAGTCAATTAGATTATTCACTTATTACCTGTAATTTAGATAATTATACTGTATTGAGAGACATTTTAAATCCAGTGATTATTTCAGTTGTCAATCAGCTGTTACAGAAACTCAGAGCTTTCTTAGCCCTAAGTATGTATTTCTGAAATTTTATGTAGTCATTTACAAATATTGCTTTAAATCCCATTGACTTTGCTTAACCCATATATTCCAATGACAGGTTACTTCCATGTGACTATTTAATTACCTATTTTCTGTTAAAATAAAACCTTTCATTTCTTGCACAGTCCTTCTATGACTGCTGACACCAGCTACCAAGCTCTTACAAGGACCTTAACTTCCCACATTCTCTCATTCAGCCACTTTCTGCATATCATCCACTTTGAAACTATGTGAGATTACACTTTATTTGTCATGAGGTGCTAAGAGATGTTATAGAACATTGTATTGTAATAAATGATGTTTTATAGTTAAGCAGAGAGTTGGTATGTTTAGACTTATGTGTGTTGTGAGGTAGCAACTGGTAGATTATATCAATGGGGCAAACTGATCTCATAGCATAAAACATCTTACATACTATGCTCAAGAGCTAGACAATTTTTTCTTAGGGCAATGGAAAATCATCAGTGAGTTTTGACCATGGGAGAGATATGATTATATTTGAATTTCAGCCTGACATCTCTGGCTGCTGTATGAGAGAATGTTAGAGGTTGGCACAATGAATGTCAAGGCCAAGGACAAGACTGTTATTGGAATCAGGATAAGAGATGTTGATGATCTACATTAAGTTCTAGGAGAAGGTAGAATGGAAGGAGCTAGCTGGATCCAACAAGAATTAAGAAGATAAAAACAAAAGTACTGGACTATGCAATGAATGTAGAGAACCAAAGGAAATGGCAAATGAGAAATGATTGCTAGGTTATTCACCTGAGCATGTTTTGAAGAAAAGAAAATGGAACCCAGAGGAGCACTTTCTATTTCCTGGGTTTGGGATTCTTTTCTTCTTCTTTTCCTTCTGGGTAAATAATCCTAGTCCTTGACATTATAACCAAACATCACTTCTCTTAGCCTGCCTCCCTTAGAGTTCTTCTTTGACAGAAACCATAGAGATCACTCCATTCATCAAGACTCATTGTAATCATTGGCTTAGTCACATTTACTCAATATTATCTTGTGAGCCAGCTGAATAAAGGGACTGAGTCTCTTAAAAGGCATGATAACGGGGTGGTGCCCGTGCCTCAAAAGAGTAGGACACTAGCCCCATATGCCAGAGGTGGCGGGTTCAAACCCAGCCCTGGGCAAATACTGCAAAATAAATAAATAAATAATAAAAGAAGGCATGGTAATGGATAACCAATAAATAATAGTTTAAAGGTAAGAGACAGGAAGAAAAAAAGACAGGGAGAAAAGGGTAATTTTCTAGTAAAAACAAAAATCATCTTTTTGTCTTAACCCAACAGATGTTTCCCTTGCTGTGTAGACATATGCAGGTTGTAGAGTTCTTCTGTCCTACAAATATCTCTCCTTCAACTACGGACTCAAGGATAAGACTTCTTTCATCATGGGATTCCATCATCCTCTGACTTTAAGGAAATTCAACTGGCAGATGGAAGAACAAAGCACAGGAGAGGCAAACCAGACACTCCTGATCCCACAGCAAGTTATTTCACTGCTACCCACAATTCATTGCAATAACTAGATGCATCTTAGAGCAAGAATGTTTAGGAAATGTAAAGAAACAAAGACAAACACGTAGAGAATAATATAGAGCACTAACTGTCTCTGATATAGGAGGATATCAACAGAAGAGAAGGGGATGGAAACTATGTGATTGAGTATGACTACAGTACAGAAAATAAGAGTGAATCCTAGTACCTGGAGAGGAAAATGAGTTACATAACATGTGACTGATGACCTAATAACCAAGTGTGGCAAGTATGTTGAGAACATCCCTATAATACAGACCCAGAATCAAGGTCATGCTTTATAAAACAAACATATATAGTCACAAAGTAAGTTTTTATATTACTATATGTGTAGTATGCTAAAATGTGAGCGTTACTCATGGTTTTGTGCATTCCCTCAAATATTTCATTTCTTAAACATGCCATTTCATGTGTAATAACTTTGAGCTATTATATTGCCCGAGTTTTCCTTCTCATTCACAGAAAGGTTAAACACTAAAAATTCAGCACAGGGAATATTTTTGGTGACACGATATCAGATTACTTATTATTCAGAAAGGTAACATTGGGGTATGCAGAACAGAGATTAATGTATGTCTGCTTAAAACTCATAACCTGATCTTTTCTTTACAGTCACTTAATTCAGTATGGTACCTAGAATTTATAATACGAATTTTATAAGGCTGTGAACCTTGGTCTCAGGAGGTATCCTTACTATGCAAAATATTCCACTAGTTATCCAGTTGTATTTATGTGTTTCAATAGAGATGTTTTGCACATTTATTTTAAAAATAAAATTAGGTTTTCTTGCTTGATTTTTATAGCAAAATTAGCATATTCATAACATTGAAATTATAATGTTCTTCTTATTGAAACTCTGCCTTTAGAACTGCACTTTAGTGACTATGCTTTAATGTGTATTCATGAAACTGTAATAGGCAGTGACATTACACAATCTGAAACCACCCAAGATGTGAATGCATGTGTATGTTAAAGAAATAATATAAATATGAGGTCTAAATCAAGCACTTCAAGATTATTCTCCTACTGAAGAGGTTTGGGTAGTTGACGTGGAGTAACCTATTAAAAATATTCTTCTTATTTTTATTTAATTTTCAAGATCCTCAGTTCTTTATCCTACTTACTGACAGATCATTTTTAGAAAAAATTTTAAAAATTATAGGGATGCTCTGAAAAGTTATTAAATAGTATGTTGTAATCATTAAAACTAGTCTCTGCTGTCAAACTCTTCCAAATGGTGATGGTACATGAATCAATGGACGGCATATACAAAGTAAGGTCAGTCCTACTAGGGCCGTGAGTATTTCTAACATGTGGGTAGGTTAGAGACAAGATCCTAGAAATTGTAATAGAAATAACACATGTTGTGTGCTAGAATAATTTTATGTTGTGATTTAGTTAGATAAAATTTTATGTGGGATATTGGCATCTAATTTGTAAGTGAAATTGATCTATAATGTCATTTCCTTTTATTCTTTATATTCTCTTTTTATATCCAATTATGTAAAGTGCCTTGAAGAACATTTCTTCTACTTCTATACCTCAGAAAAACTGTATAAAGTGAGAGCTATCAAATTCTTGAATTTTTGGTTAAAAATTGGCTGCAAACCAAGTAGTACCTGACATTTGTGTGTGTGGAGGGGAAAGTTTTGCTAAATTTTAATGTACCTAATTAAATTTCCTTAATGATTCTATAATCTCTATTTTGATTTACCTTTTCTTCTCAAGTCAATTTTGCAAATTCATTATCTTTCTTCTTATCCATTTTATCTACATGGATTTGCATGTTAATTCTGATAAAACTTCCATATATGCTTGAATGAAAAGGAATACAAATACAGAGATATAGATAAATATATATATATATATATATGCTATAATTATTGAACATATTTGCAAAGTCAAACTATTATCATTGGATTTAGGTTAGTTTCTGAGAGACGGACACTAAAACTCCCTCCTTGATTGTAGACCTATAAAAATCTATTTGTAATTTTGTCTTTTGTTTCTCATTTTGTGTTTAACCTGTTAAGACTGGATCTGAGTTGTTTTACCTTTCTGCTGAGTAGTTAATTTTATCATTATGTCCTTTATAAGGATACTTTATCTTTAATTAGATCTTTAAAAGCATATATGCATACATTAGTATTACATACCCCCATCCTTGAATAATATTTGCTCAGTATAATTTTTCACATCCATAACTGTCAAAGTTTTGGAGTCATTGTACATTTTGGTCATTATGTTTATCATTATCCTAGAACTGATTGTTTTATACCCCATTTGAGACTATTTGTTCTTCCATGTGTAACCTTACTTCATATATATTTAGTGATTACAGATCTATGTGGTTTTAAAATCTTCTTATACTGTGATTTTAATTGCCTATTCTTTCCCTTAGTTTCTTTGTTTTTGTTTCCCAAACCATCACCCCTCACACTTTATTCTTGTTCCTGATTTAGAAATTATACATTCTACTGCTTTTATTTTTAAGGATTAAATTTTGCTTAAATTTTAACTAATATATGTAAGAAAGGATAAAGTTAGTCATCTGTAACATACTGAATGAAAAACAAATCTTAGTTTTAATTCTAATCTCCTTGTTCTACTTTCTACTCTACTTTTTAGATAATATTTTATATTATTCATGTCCAGTGATAATTGTGAATTAAAAACATGTTTAATGGTAAAAACCAATTTTATTTCAGAAGACTACTTATGAAAAATGATTGGACCCTCTAATCTTCAGGGTTTAGAATATTTCTTACTTAAAAATAACATTTAGAAGTACTTTCAGAGATAATATCTGACTATTAAAATCTGTCATTCTCTATATAAAAATACATTCCCTTTTCAGTATTAAGTAAAAATTAAACCACATCCAATATTCTAATCTGACAATTTTTAATTTTATTTAATTAATTAATTTGAGACAGAGTCTCAAGCTCTCACCCTGGGTAGAGTGCCATGGTGTCATAGCCCACAACAACCTCCCACTCTTGGGCACGAGCTAATCTCTTACCTCAGTTTTTCTTCTTTTTAGCACAGACAGGGTCTTATTTTTGCTCAGGCTGGTCTTGAACTTGTAAGTTCAAACAATCCACCTGCCTCAGCCTCCCAGAGTGCTAGGATTACAGGCATGAGCCACCGCATCCAGGCTAATCTGACAATTTTTAAGCCAAATATTCAAGCCACGAGCATGGTATATTATTTCATTTGTTAACATCCTCTTCTATTTCTTTTCTCAATGTATTATAGTTTTCTCATTAGAGATATTTTACATGTTTTGTTAAAATGTGAAAATAATTCTTTGTTTGTCTATCCTACCCAAAGCAACTACAAACTTAATCTAATTGCCATTAAATATCAACACCATACATTCAAGATCTTGAAAAAATAGTTCTATGCTTTGTATGGAACCTAAAAACCACATAGCCATTGCAATTTTATGAAATAAAAACAAATCTGGAGGCACCAGTTCATCAAAGTTCAGGTTATAAGTTGAAGGTGATCAAAACAGCATAGTGTTGGCATAAAAATTGAGACATGGATCTATGGAATAGAATAGTGAATCTAGAGATGAACCTAGCCAGATATCACCTTCTAATCTATAACAAAGAAAACAGAAGCATACAATGGGGAAAAGAATCCCTATTCAATAAATGGTGCTGGTAGAACTCATGAGGTACATGTAAAAGACTAAAACTGGACATGTACCTCTCACTACTTACAAAATTTAACCCATGCTGGATAAAATATTTAAATCTCAGACAAGAAACTATAAAAACCCTACAAAAGGGTATAGGGAAAATCCCTTAATCTTTTTAGAAAAGGGGAAGATTTTATGAAAAATATCCCACTGCTAATTGCAGCAACAACTAAATAAATACATGAGACCTGATCAAGTTAAAAAGTTTGTGTACATCCAGCAGAACACAATGTACAAAGAAAAGAGACACCCTTCATGGGGGAGAAGATAATTGCTTGCTACAAATCCAATAAAGGGCTGTTAACCAGATTCTACAAAGAACTCAAGCAAATCAACAAGAAAAGAACAAACAACTCCATCAAAAACTGGGCAAGAGACATAAATGAAAACTTTTCCTACAAAGACAGATGAATGGCCAACAAGCTTCAGAAAAAATGCTCATCATCCCTAATATCAAAGAAATGCAAATCAACAATACTTTGAGATATCACCAAACTACAGTGAGACTGGCCCACATCACAAAATCCCAAAGCAACAGATACTAGTGAGACTGCCAAGTACGATAGCCCCTGTGGAAAGAAATGTGGAAATTCCTCAAAGAACTAAAAGTAGACTTACAATTTGATCCTGCAGCCCCATTAATAGGTGTCTACTCAATATAAAGAAAAAACATTTTACCATAGGACACTTGCATGTGAATGTTTACACAACACAATTCACAATTGCAAAGATGCGGAAACAACCCAAGTGCCCCAAAACACATAAATGGATTAATAAACTGTGGAATTCCACACCATGGAATACTATCTATCCATAAAAATTGTCAAGATTTTGTAACTTTTGCAACAATCTAGATAGACTTGGAGAATATTTTCCCAAGTGAAGTACCACAAGAATGGAAAAACAAGCATCACACATACTCAGTACTAAATTAAAACAAGTAGATTAATGACTACATGCTCACACAAATAAAAACTCAAACTCAAGTAGGGGGGTAGGAGGGAAGGGGTTAAGTAAATTCCCACCTAGCAGGTATACTGTAAGAGTATATGACCCATTTTGGGGGTGAAGGACACAATTACAACTTGGACTTTCACCTTACAAAGCCAAACTTTGCTACCAAATCATGTGTATCCTTATATTAATCTGAAATAAAAAAAAATACATTGGAAATATCCTTCTACTATTCTGGATGATGAGAACTTTGACAACTGTCTACTTGTACATAACATATTTTCTTTCTGGTAGCTTTTTCATAAGACAATTAGAATATACGCTAAACTTACAGTTTGTTATTAGTGCATTATGAGAATAATAGTACCCACTTATTTATAAACGGAACATATGATAGTCATCTTTCCATCTGAACTTGGGTTTTCTCTCTTAATTGGTTGTGAGAATCTGTAAAGCGGCTTCCTTTTCATCAGATTTTTTCAACAGTATTTATTTACTGACTATGTTAGGTCTTGGAAGTCTGTGAGTTTCCATGGGAGCAAGAGTTATAAAACATAAAGTCTGCATATAAGAAATTATTTACTCTGTAAAATATATTGATAGTTCTTTTCCAGAATAGGCATGAAAAAGCAAGGGTTAAGTTTCCTAGTTTCTGCAGACTTCATCTTATGTAGTTAGTCTTCAATTTAGCAAGGATTTCCTTCTCAGTTCTGCCTCTTTGAGCCGTTATTCCTTCTTTCCCTCTATAGTATTCTTTTTTGACAGAGTTTCACTCTGTTGCCCACGGTAGAGTGCTGTGGTGTCACAGCAACCTCAAACCAACTCTTGGATTTGAGCAATCTTCTTGCCTCATCCTCCTGAGTAGCTGGGACTACAGGCATGTGCCACAGTGCCCAGCTAGTTTTTTTCTCCTTGTAGGGCAGGTAAGGTCTCACTCTTGCTCAAGCTGGTCTTAAATTCCTGAACTCAAGCATTCATGTGCCTCAGCCTCCCAGAGTGCTAGAATTACAGGTGTGGGCCACCGTACCCAGCCTAGTCTATCTTTCTTGATGTTTAAATCACTTATTACTATAACACAAACTGCCAAATTCAGTGACTGAAAGCAAACATCATTTATTATTGATCACATGTTTGTGGGTTGGCAGGCCCAAAACCCCCTGATTTTGCCTGGTCTCATTTGTGCATCTGTGATCAACTGAGCCTTGAAAGTGGCTCTGCTCACATTGGCTGAGTTTTCTCATATTTATGGGTAGCTCAGTATGGGTTAATTTAAGACAACTTTGTTATTTGCCCATATATCTTTCTCATGGGAAAATAACAAAGTCAGGGATGTCCAACCTTCCAAACTTTATTTCCCTCTCTGGCACAACTGGGTGAATAAGAATTGTTTTGGGCCATACATTAAATATGCAAGCACTTAGCCAGGTGTTGTGGTAGGCACCTGTAGTCCCAGCTACTTCAGAGGCTGAGGCAAGTGAATTGCTTAAGCCCAAGAGTTTGAGGTTGCTGTGAGCTGTGTCGCCATGGCACTCTACTGAGGGTGACATAGTGAGACTCTGTCTCAAATAAAAAAAATGAATATGCAAGTACTACTGAAAGCTGATAAACAAACAACCAAAAAAAGGTCCTTGCACACTTTTCATGATGTCTGGCACCACAGATAAGGTAATAGATATCTGGTATCCTTCTGTGGCCCTGGGGCTGGCCCTCTGTAAGAGGTGGGACACACCCTCCTACATGTTCTCCTAAAGGTACAATAGAGTACAAGAATAAAAGAATAACAAATGAAAACAGCAATATGCAAGTGGTTTTGGAAACTTCTGCTTGTATCAAATATGCTAATGACCCATTGGCTAAAGTCAGTAATGGGGAAAATCTCCAAGTTAGTGAAGGAACAGACACAAATAAAAAGCATGGAGATAGGAGATGGGGAAAGTTCAGGCCATTACTTGGATCCAGCACCAAACTTGTTTACTTTGGTTTGTCGTCTTTCCACTCTTTCTCTGTGAACTCAACATCGTAGTGGCTAATCTCCAGTCTACCTTCCACCTCTGAGAAAACTCAGGGATGCATGTCTAAATGACCCAAATCACCTAGGGAGTGATGCTGATAGGTTCTGAATACAAGTCTTCTGACTCACACTACCAAGTTCCGTTCTGTTTACTATTCTCCCTCCTTTCGCACTTGGTATGCATTTTCATTTCTATTTTTGCTTCCATTTTTGTTTTAAGCCAGTAAGGTTCTTTTGATTATAATGAAATTTCAATATCACTCCTAAGCGTGATCAATCAAGAATATTTCTAAGCATAAATTCTGCAAAAGTACATATTGGTTTTGCTTTAGTTTCTGTTTCTCTTTCTGCAGTGAAGTGATAGTAACTTCTCCTGTACCATTCCAGTGCATTATTTTGTCTGTTATAAATATCACATCAGAACAGGAGGTGATGTGGGTCAAGTCTCTCAGTTTTTATCATGCTCTGCATAATTCAAAAAATTTTACAGAGCTATTTTATGTATATCAATAAAAAATTACAAAAAAAGGGTTCATACCTTCACATTAGAAGAAAATATGGAAATGAATTCTTTTTAGCCCTTTTATATTTATTTATATAGTAAACATGCTTTGGAAGTATAAATAAAACTTACTGCTTAGAAGGTCATGGCCAGGTGAGATCTACTATTAAAGCAGTTATTCTTCTGTACTGCTTTCAGCATACTTTGTATTTTAGATAAAAAGAAACTCCTTATTTCATTGCCAAGAGTCATTATTGCTTTTATTCAGTTATTGGAAATGCATCACCGCGTGCCTGAACTACCATACGAATCTCAGAAACAGCACTCTTCCATGCCCTTGTCCTCACCTCTCGTGTACATACAACCTTTAGTCTAAAATTTCTTCCTTCAATCACTCATGTTACAAAAGAACATTCTTTACAAAATTTTAATTTTCTCATGTTTTCATCTAGCTCAGAACTCACCAAAGAATACCCATAAGAGCCCATTTGTACCCTGGCAACCATATACACTGACCTCAATATCGATCAAAATTTATTTTCTTCCCCACCTTGGATCATGACAAACTTTCTGTAAAACTCGGTGACACCATCTTCCCATGTCCGTAAGCCATGGTCTTATCTGATGTCTCTCTTGATGTCCCCTCTGGACTT
>NW_003852557.1:2358871-2391710 GCF_000181295.1 Otolemur garnettii | reverse complement strand
ACTTGATTATTTCTAGAAAGACCCTGTCTCCAAATAAGGTCATATTCTTCATCAAATTGGAGTTCAGTATGTCTTTTTAGGAGGTTAAAATTCAACCCACACATGTCCTATGTTTTTCCCATAATGTGACTGGTTACTCGGTCTGAGACTGCACCGTGCACTCTCATACTTCAATTTAGCACACCTTAATTTATCTTCACACAATGCCATTATTTCTAAACAATCTTTCTAGTTTGCACTTAAGGTGAGATTTTAACCTTTAATATCCAGCTTAATTATCACCATCTATTATAAGGTTCCCTTCAAAACAACAAAAGTTCCTGTCCCTGTATTTTCATAGTTCTTCTATAATCCTGTACTACAGTGAAGTTGCTTTTTATCCTTGAAGGTGAATTCAGTTGGCAGAGGGTCTATGTGATATTCATTTTTGTGTCTGGAGCAGTGATTTTCAATTGGTGTGCCACAAAAATTTTTAAAGATTATTAATTAAATTATTTTCAAAAGAGGTTCAAAGCACAGTAACTATATATTCTTTCTTTACTCTTTTTCTTATTTTTGGTCAACATAATTTAAGTGTGCCGTGAGATAAAAAAAAAGGTTGAAAAACACTGATCTAGAAGCTAGCCTGGTTTTAAGTAACACATTAGATCTTCACTGTGCATTTTACCTAAACAGATGAGTGACTTGATGGATGGATGATTTTACATATAACAGGAACCACTCCTCAAAATAGTTAACTCTTAAGTTTTTTGTAGAAGATATTCAGATCCTTAACAGCACTCTAAAGACACTCTAAAATATGACAGTATGTAAACTGTTCCCAAAACAAATTGCTTAGTTGTGCCTGACCATATCATTACTGCTTGACCTAGTTACTTTTTCAAACCGTGTTCTGTACTCAACAGACAGGTTGAATTTTTATTTTTTTGAACAAAGCAGGGCTATGTATTATTCTCTTTTATTTGGCACAGCAATGAGCCCTCTCTGGCATCTGCTGTTCTGTCTCCATATCCATTTTTAAACATTACATTATTATTTATTTTAAGTGCATTTAAATATGATGTGTCCCCTACTTTACCCTTTCATTCTACAAAAGTGTCCCATTGAATTCTAAACAAAACCACAACTTGGTCACAGATGTCTCATTTCTTGATGCCAGTACCATGTCTTACTCACCTTTGGAACTCACTTTTTTTTGTTATGGTAACTAAGTGGTTATTTTCACCTTCCGTAGCTAACTGAAAGCCTCTTCCTGGCCAGGCATAATTTCATATATTTGGAGTGTATCATTGAATAAAATGGACAAACGTTTTTGCCTTGATCTAGCTTATCTCCTAAGGGGTAGATTCAGGCAATACAAATAAATGTTGAATAAATACATTAGATGACATTTTAGAAAGTCGTAAGTGATATAAGATATAAAAAGAAAAAGTAAATCAGAGTAAGGAGGATAAGAGTAACGGAAAATGGAAGGATTGTCAGAACAGAGCTCATTGAGAAGCTGACCCATTAAGCAATGATATGGAAAGGTGGGCATCTCAAATATGGGGAAAGGGAGTAGCAAGGAAAGGAGACAGTTAGTGCAAGGCTATAATGGGGGGGTCCCTCGCATGTTTGAGGACAGCAAGGAGTCTGGGGGTGAATGCAGAAGTGGGTGAAGAAGGAGAAACAGAAGATGCAGCCGACCTTATAGTTCAGGTGGGACATTGGAAATGGTGGCGTGATCTGATTCGTACGTATCTGCATGATCATCACTTTCTATTTCCTTGACCTATTTTGTTTTCTTCACAGTCTATATTATTCTCTATGATGAATCAACTGATTTATTTGTGAAAGGTATGCTGTCTGACTCTCCCCCTAGCGTATAAGATCCTCAGGACCTAGAAAGATGACATAGGGGAGGCCCAAAGATATGGCAAGTATTAATATTGGATTATGTCTTCTTACATTTTCTAACTACCATCTTTCTATGTAGACCTGCTTTTCCAGTCCCTGATGTCTGTGCTCAAAATATATTTGCTGATTTGAACTATGGCGATGGGAAATGAGAACAGCACAGCAGCCTGGAATGGTGTTCCTCCCGCCTGGCAGCACCAAAGTTTTCGCTGTTTATTTATTTGTTTCTGCACTATGTGATCCTGGATCCACCACGGCTACTAATTGGTAGGGATAAGCCTCCAGCCGTGCTTATAAAATACACAAACAAATGACAAACAAGCTGCTCTTCTTTTCTATAAAGATGTAAAGTTGAGACCACCAATCTATTGCCCATATCCCCAGAACTTAGAATTTTGTTCAGCATAGAAATATCTTTTTAATGGAGAAAAGAACATAAGAGAGAATAATTTATTTTATTTATTTATTTTTTGAGACAGAGTCTCACTTTGTCATCCTTGGTACAGTGCTGTGGTGTCATAGCTCACAGCAACCTCAGACTCTTGAGGTCAAGCAATTCTCTTGCCTCAGCCTCCTGGGTAGCTGGGACTACAGGCACCCGCCACAAAACCCAAGTATTTTTAGAGATGAGGTCTTGCTATGGCTCAGGCTGGTCTCAAACCTGTGAGCTCAGGAAATCCACCCACTTTGGCCTCCCAAGGGCGGTGATTGGGAGCCACAGCACCTGGCCCAAGAAAGAATAATTTTAAAATTAATCCTCTTTAAATTAGTCATTGTAAATTTACAAGTGTTTTTTTAATATATGATTAAATAATAAATAGAATAATGTTTGTAAAACTTTAAAATGGTCTGAATAATCCTCATATGTTGATTATGTAGTAGTTTCAGTTATTTATTTTTTAATTTTTATGGAGACAGAGGGCTCTGTGTTGCCCAGGCTGGAGGGCAGTGGCTGTTAACACACATGATCATAGCTCAAGACAGCCTTGAACTTCAAGTGATACTCTGGCCTCAGCCTCCCAAGTGCCTGGAATTGCAGGTACACACCATCACACCTAGGTTTCAGTTGTAGTTCTAATGCAGTTCTAATGTAGTTCTAATGTAGTTCTAGGTTGTGAGTGTCTTTGACAATTGGTGAGGTAGGAAAAAAGGCCAGTGAGGAACTAAATGTCCATCCCAGAACTCCAGTAGAACTGACATTGATAACACCAACACAGCTTCAGAGTGTTTGAGGAAAATGCCTGTTATTGGGGGCCTTTCAAAAATAATATTTATTCGGAACACCTTAAATAGATCACTTAAACGGTTGGAAAAGGATACCTAGTAAGATTTTAAATTGAACGCGGAATTAATTAGAGATAGTCCCTTCAATTATTTCTGTAAAAAATTAGTCAAGAAGAAATATGATGGAAACTAAAATAATTTGAAAATGAGGATAACATAGGGTTTATTGCGAAGACACAAAAGCTGCCTAGTCTCATCTCAGTCAAATGCTGGCAAAGCTGTTTGTAAGATCTGTGACCTTGATCCAGTTACTTAATTTTTCTGTGCCTCTGTTTCTTTACCTTAAAATGATGATGATAATAGTAGCTCCTCTTTCCCAAGGTTGGAATTAATGCACATTGAATGCTCAGAATAGTGCTTGGTGGGTAACAGCTAATGTCTAAAATGTTAACTATTTTGAAAGGCCACAATAAAAATGTGCCAGCACATATTAATTATCTCATTTGATGATCATATCAACCATGCACAATATTCCAATACTATCATTTCTACTTTTAAAGATAAGAAAAGGAAATCAAGGGTCAACAAACTTACTAGCTCTGCTCAAGGGCACATCTGTAGCAGATTCTGGAGCCAAAATTTGAATAGAGTGCAATAGATTGGAAAGTTCACCAGTATTAAACATTTTCACATCACATCCAAAATTATAGGTTAATAACTACTCATATGTGACACTGATGTTTTGTAGGCTCTTACCACAAACCCGTAGAAGCGTTCATTTTGGATCTTTACCAAATTGACCTTAATATATTATATTGCTTCTTTGGATTCCTCCATTTGCTCTTGAACGAATTGACTCCTTCCTCTCATCTCCCAGCGTCTATTCTCATACTCTGTTTTCTTTAGTGTATATATGTCCATTCTTTGGAAAGAACTAATGACTACCAGCTCTTGGGAATTTTTCATGTTTTAATGAAGAACACTGAATAGGTACAAAAAGAATAAGGGAGGGGGGCTCAGGGAGGACAGGAGGGACACCTGGCCTGCTGTGTGAGGCAGTTTGAAGGGGCCACAGAAACACTATGGGAACACTATGACCCAGTTACCCAAGCATGCCCTGAAGGAAATACAGTTTCCATATTGGATGTGGGATGAATTGGCTACAGAACACTGCACACCACAAATACCCCCAGTACTGATACAATCAATAGCTGGATCAGCATTCGGTATTTTTGGCCAAAAAAGGAAAGAATGTGGGCATGAGGGAATCAAGTTGAACAGTGACCAGTAGAAAAGGGAAAAAATGCCCAGAGATAGATACCAATGAGAAAGTTACACAGACAATTTTAAGGGGAGGAAAAGAGAATATGGTCCCCTTGCCCTGCCTTTGGGACAGTCTTTTCTCACTTGTAAGAGGATGCATTTCCCCTCTGGAAATGTTCTGTGGTTACTATGATTAAGTAAACCTTATCTTTATCGTGGTAAAACCATGGTGAACTTACTTTTGCTTTCTATTCATGCCAATTGCTCTGCTCTCCTTCTGATTTCAATTTCTACTCACTTTCCTCTTCTATTGGTGCTGCTGGAGCCCTGATGCTCAAGGGCAGAACTTGCCAGTTCAGTTGAGGGAAGAAATCAGGTCAGCAGGATTCCAGGATCTACACCCCTCATACCTAACAAGAATACTTTTGGTATCAGTACGTGCGTGAACAATTTGCTCAGTAAAATACAATATGGTCTTTTATCCCCTTCTCATTTAACTATTGTTAGAGGTCGGGGGTACCAGTTCTCAGAACCCAGTTGATGTTGTTGGATTGCTTGGCTGAGCCAGACAACCCATGCACAGTGGTAATTCAAAGAAAAATGAATGGAAACAGAAAATGAAACTGAAGCAGCAGCAGGCAGCGTGATTAGAAAGTAAAAGTAACTTGCACAAGTTACTATGTATCAAAGAGAAATTTTATTTAAGAACAAAGAGAAAGTTTAGAGTGCTTCCAAAGAGAGATGAAAGTGGGGCCCTCTCCTGAAGAAGCAGAGGTGAGAGAGGGAGACTCAAAGGCCGTGCAGGGGTATGAATACCTGTTCCTTTGAAATTGTTCACAGGTCTTTCATTAGCATCTCTGAGCCTCCAGGCGTTATGCCTTTTTCTATTGATCATTGATTATTGCCTGTTTCTATTGATCATTGGTTACCTAGGTTACCTCTTACCTACATTCTTATGGACCCTCCAGATGTCCTGGTTCCTTGGGCCAGGCTTCCCTCCCATTCCCTCGAGGTCCCTTTCTTCATGTCCCTTCTCAACTATAGCCACCGTTTAAATTAAAATGTATTCAGAAATGTGTTGGTGTTTATCTCAGCTGATGGTGCTCAATTTTCCAATTGATCAATTTTGCAAAATTCACCAAATATATTAGTTTTCAAAAATGTTTCCCAAACATTGGATGGGTTGGTTAACAGCTTTAACAAGAATGTATACCTTTAATCTCTCATGATACAAAATTTTACTTAAGTATACATGTACTTGTGTGTACATATACACACACACACACACACCTATTAATGTATACAGATGGATATAAAGTTTGTGTGCACTTTAAAGTTACAGCTATTTTCAACTGCACACGAACTTTATGTCCACCCTGTATATAAAAATATATACTTGCTAATAACAGTTTTAAATTTAGCCTAATTAAGGTTACAGTTAGTTGCCCAAAGTAACAGATGATAGCTGCCCTAATTAAATAAATAAATTTGGAAAGTCAAAAATAGCATCAGAAAGCCTCTCTGAGGAATCAAAAGTAGCTGAAAGAATCACATCATTTGTGAAATACTTAAAGTTTGATTTCTAACAAGAAGCGATTGGGAACATTGACCTGTTAGCTGTTAGGAGGAAGACTCAGTATCAAAGGGTGAAACTGTCCAAACCGGGAAGCCAGAGACAGATGCCCTGAAGGGATGACTCTAATGGACTCCAGGATAGAACAGACGCGGAACTGACAGGAGCAACTGAATCGCATAAAAACTGTGGCAACTAATTGCTAGATATAACAAATGAAATTTAAAGTGCTTCTTGAAATGGCCAAACAATTCCTAACATTTTAAAGGCTAAAAACATAACTAAAAAAGTAAACTAATTTTTTGTTTTCTAATTACACAACACTGAAAAACTCCCACATGAAGTAATGAAACGTTGGTCACATGAAGTAATAAAAACGTTGGTCTTTATTTTTTGAAAGAAAGACACATACATATATATAGAGAGAATGTTAATATTAATACTTTGAATTATAGTATTTATAAAATTATATTTATAGCAGGGTGTGGTGGCTCATGTTGGTAATCCTAGCAGTCTGAGGCAGGTAGATTGCCTAAGCTCAGGAGTTGGAGATCAGACTGCATTACACCAAGATACTGTCTCTAAAAATAGCGGGGTATTGTGGTGGGTGCTGGTAGTCCCAGCTACTCGGGAGGCTGTGGCAAGAGGATCCCTTGTGTCCAGACGTTTGGGGTTGCTGTGAGCTACCAAGGGCAGCAATCTACCAAGGGCAACAAAGTCAGACTCTTTCTAAAGAGAGAAAAAATATATTTCATGATACAACTAAATCATATATGATTAAACTCACTAAACTCTTAAAATATTCATGTTAAAGCTCTTAATTTATTCTAAATTGTTAAAATCATAATTACCAAATTTCACAAATTAACTGTTAAGTTGGTCATGTAGTGAAGAAGTATTCATCAATAAGATCCTGTTTTTGGCAGAGTTACTATGTGGCAAACTGAATTTCAGTAATTTGGTTTGGTAAATTTGTTTCTAGCAAATTGGCTTGATTTCATGGATGGATGGGGGATAATTTCTGTTCACATGGATATATCCCCACACAAAGGTCCCAGATGGTGCCAGGGGTAGAATACAAACCAATCACAACCCGGATAGCCCTATTTCTAGTTTAGCTGATATCCTTTCTCTCTTTGAGGTAGAAAAACAATTCAAATGCCAGTAAACTGAAAATGTCATGCTCCCAGATGAGACTGCTAAGGGAGTTAAAATAAATTGAGTATTTAAATCATGCCTTTGGGGCAATTTTCTCTCTCCCTTGCAGTCAATTCAGGTTTTAGCTCCACTCCCATTATGATTCCAGTACTGACTCTGCCACAAGCCTTGCCATCACATAGACATAACCACGGCCCCTTTTGAAGTCCCTTAACTTCAAAATTGGCAGAGCGGAGGAGGAGCCGTGCTCTACTCATAGTGGAGCTTCTGCCACCTCTGCTGTCAGCAATGCTGTGCCTAATTCTTGGGCATCCAGTTCCCTCAGACCCATTGTCACTTCCAGACCCTCTTGCTGGCTTGGATCTTGGTGGGAAAAGGTCTGATGCATTTTTTGTTGGCAGATGTGTTATCTGAACACCCACTTCCCTACCTAAACCTCTGCTCTAAGCAAGGCAAAACTTGGCCAATCTCCCTAAGGCTGGCCAGGTCCCCACGCTTGGTAAAAACCAGCTGCTCTGCAAAAGCAACACCCTTCACTGTGCCTTGGGGAGCAGCACCAAAAAAAATAATCTCTCTGCCCCACCCACTGGAGCAGTATCGGATCCCCGGCACCTTTTTCTTCTCTAGATTATCATGTGTTCTGCCTGGTAGTCTTTATCCAGCCCCAACTGTGCCAGGCCCTGACCCCACAGGGCCATATCCTGCAAAAGATACGTTCTTTCCATAGTTACCTATACACATGGTGCACCCACAAATCCAACTATAGCTGGTTCTTTAGGGTTTGGGAGATCTATGTCTCTGGACCTTGAGCACCAAGAGGAGGAAGATAATATCCTACTCCTAATATTCCACACCCATCTTCAGGACAATTTCCTGCTTGTCCACCTCCCCAAGCATCAGGGTCAGCCACACTGTTCCATGGGGCACAGTTCTGAAAGGAGCCTGGGGACCACTACACCATATCTTGCCCCTGCAGGATTATATCCAATTCTCAGACTCTATCCTACTCCCAATATCCTTCTCAGGCACCTTCAGGTCTTTCTGATGCTTCATCGATGCCTGGTGGTCTCCATTCTTTCTCTTAAGTTAAGAATGGATGAAGAGACTATGCTTTGGTTTTTTAAGTACATACATATGCCCATATATAAAAAAGACAGGCTTCACTTCATTCAGGAAAGAATAATTCTTGCCCCCTCTCAGAGAAGACATCTGCCTCTTGTACTTGGATATGTGGTACATCAGATCAATACAATCAGATAATATAGACGTAAGTCATTCAGTTGTGGTTTTTATCTGGTTTTCATGAAAAGTTAAAGTGATTAAGTGTATCATAGCTTGTTGATACAATGTATTTAAATTATAAGGCTCTATACTTAAAACTTTAAGCCGGCATAGATTATTGTTAGAGTCTGCAACTTCATAAGCAAATTATTTCAAGTATTTTTCTACACTCACTCCCCACACTGAAATAAACTTTGAAAACTACCACGTTATAATCTAAATAAATGATGCTTCTCAACATTTTAGGGTCTTCTATTTATAAGATAACTAAAACTGGTTCTCTTGAACTTGTATTTTGTATATGCAGGTATACATTTTAAAACTGTTAGTAACTATTGTCAGATATTGAATTCATTAGCCAGCCAGTATTCATTTTTATTCTTGAGCTTTTACCAAAAAACTTCTCCTAATTTATCTTATTTTTAGCCATATGGATCATGCAACAGTAGACTCTCCCATTGTTGGAAACTAATTTTTCTTCTTTTTAATCCATACCAACATGTATGTAATTTCTTAGATTAAAAAATAAAACTGATCTTTTTGTATGGCTTTACAATGGCTCTAAAATATACATTGTTGCTTTGCAAAGAGCTCAAAGAAAGAAATCATTTTCTCCTTTGTTTTGAACCTTAGACTACGTAAACCCCAGGAACTGCTTCTTTGCAAGAAGTAATTTTTATTCCCACAAAACCTGACATAGTTCTGCCCAGACCATTCCTTTAGCTCCTCTCCCTCTCCGGCATGCCCCTCGATTTCTCCCCAATACTGACAACTGGCGTGCTCTGGGGGAGCCTATCATAAGAAACTATTGCAGCTATGTTTAGAGAACCTTTAGTCATCCAGACATGGCTGCTCTCTTAGCACAGTGTAAATTAACATGTGTGTCTTTCCGAGTCTGGTCAAGCTCTGTCATTGTCTCCTGCATAGCTTCCTGGATCTGTGTATAAGGTGCTTCTGGCTAACAGTTCAGACCTATAGATGTTAATGGGTGAATAAGTGGGATTGAAAGCCATCTTTGAAAAATGTATCTTCTAGCTTTTGCAAATAAAACCATAAATCTTTGAAACTGAGTTCTACAGAAATCGACAGAGCAAAGTGTCTGCATAAGTTAGGCATTAAGCCTGGTCCTTAATAAAACATCAAAATATCACACAGTCAGTGATACATATGTTGGTGCTCTAGCCCTTAATCCATAACTCAGTCCTAAGAGATGATCTCACGAAGAAAAAATGCTTTGTGTGAGTGAATGTTCACCCGTGTGTGAATGTCTGACTATGTGTGGGGGTCTGTGCATGGGTGTGGGAGTAACCGTATGTGTTTTTAGATGGAAGATACGGTATTTGGGAATCCCAAATAAAAAAATCAGGATGTCTCCCAAAATTTGAGAAAATAGCATTATTTTAAAATTGGACCACCATTCACTGACTCAGCTGGTCTATAAATTAATGTATCAAACTAAGTTAGTATCTAAAGACATTCTCATAGACCTCAGGGTTGCAGCAGTGAGTAAAATAGACAGAAATCTTGTCTTAACAAGCTTGCATTAGACTGGGAGAAATGAAAAACAGAAAACAGACTAAAATATGTAGCATGTCAAGCATTGTTAAAAGCTGAAAAAAAAATGATACAGTCAAGTAAGCAGATAGGCAGTGCCTGGTTGTGTGTGTGTGTGTGTGTGTATGTGTGTGTGTGTGTGTGTGTATGTAGTGTGTGTGTGTGTGTATGTGTGTATGTGTGTGTGTGTGTGTGTGTGTGTATGTGTGTGTGTGTGTGTGCACGTAACTTGCAGTGTGTGATCAATGTGGGTCTTAGGAAGAAAATAAGACCCAAAGGGTTTCAGGATATGAAATACATAGACCCCCTCATGGAAAAGTCCTTTAGGGAAAACTAAGACTAAGGCCAGATTTCCTCAAATGGGAGCTTGTCTGATGTATTCCAGGAAGAACAAGGAGGTCTGTGAAGTTGGAAGAGTGGTAAACGTAATAGATGAGCTTACAGGGGCCAGACTGTGTAGAAGCTTCATCTTATAAGGAATTCATTGTAAGGAAGCATTACGAAGATTTGTAAGCATCTTTGATAATTTCTTCTCCTTCGTCCGTGGAATTCAGTAGGTCACTAAATTGTATGGATCTACTCCAGGAACGTCTGCCTAATTCTCGGGCTTGTCTCTTTTTCCACAGTCACCAACTCTTACTTGTTCAATTGCAGTAGCTGCTGCCTGGGGCACCTTGATTTTCTCTGTCCTCTACTTTGCCACTAGAGGAGTCTTGGTCAATCCCTTGAAAATCACAGATCTAGTCTAATAAAAATCTTTAAATGTATTTTCATTGCAACACCATACAGCTGAAAGGCTGAGATTCAAAATGCCAATATTGTCTTAAGTTTTTGCCTTATTTCCAGGTGGCAACCTCACCCCCAAACTCTCTACACCTACAACAATCCATGCTTCCCTTATTTGAATTGGATAACTGTTTTATTCTAACACCAGGCCCCTGTTCCTTGGCTTCCAAATAGTATTTCACACTTACTGTATGACTTCCTACACTTCAGACATTGGACTCTGTGTCTATGTGTTGTTTGTGTTACAAAAATGTTTCCTGCATGAGGGTTGTGCAGCATAATCAACCTATTGGGCCATTTCTCGGTTTCCTGGAGGGCAAGAGTGGTGAGGTCACCTGGAGACCATAGCATAAGGGTCAAGCTTTTTGATAACTGGGGGCTTTATGGGTGACAGCTGATTCCTATATGTAGAACACATTTCAGAATATGAGCACTGGAGTCAGACTACTTGATATTAGGAAAATGACTTGAACACTGGTGTATAAATTAAGGTTAATAACAACTCTAAGTCTGTTGTTGAGCTATTGCAAACATGATCATAGTCCCCCGTCACACTACAGATTCTCAATAACGCTAACTACAGCAGTCCCTGCTGCCTCTCAGGGGATACATTCCAAGACTCCCAGTGGTTGCCTGACAACACAGATACTACGAAATTCTATGCATCCTGTGCACAGATTTCATTTTTCTTCTTCACAATTTCACATATAAAAGATTTGTTCTCATGATAGACCTTAGCAACCAGAATACATTTTTCCCCCTGTTTTTATTAAGTCAAGAACTTTCATCCTTTTACTTAAAGGAAGCACTTGTGGCTTCACTTTGGCATATACAAATTTCCAGCATCACCACTCTTACAATTTGGGTTCACTGTCAAGTAAAATAAGGGTTCCCCAAAGACAAGCACTGCAATAATATGATAGTCAATTTGATTTACTACATGACCAGCAAATGAGTCGCATATCCAGTAAAGATATTTTACACAAAGGGATGGTTCATGTCTATGGTGGATTGCATCCCACTCCTCAGAATGGTGCACAATTTAAGACTGATAAATTATTTATTGTTATCCTCTTCCATTGACTACTTCCAAACTGCAATTGCCCATGGTTAACAAACCACAGAAAGCATAAGTATGGATAAAGGGGGGACTACTCTGCAGATAAGTTTCAGGCAACCATTGGGAGTGTTGGAGCATATCCCCTGGGGATAAGCAGGGACTATTGTAATTAACTTCATTAAGAACCTGCAGATAAGGGGGACTACCAGATAGTGTATATTATGAACCAAGTGAAAGATGAATAATAGTTCTGTTATGAGGGAGACTCCAAGAACAGGCATAGACAAATACTGGTTTACTGGATTCAGCCATGAGTTCTGAATTCTTTGGGAAGTGGCTGGACACCAGGGCAGTCCTATGAGAGAAGGCCATGGCACACTGATCTGGCAACCACATACTCTCATGCAAGACCCATTTGTGAAATATCTGGGAGGTTTCTTACATCTTAGAAACAAAGTTAGTCATAAAAGAGAATATATCTTGCGGGTTTGGAGCCAAAACATCATTTTGCATTATTTAATTCTATCCCCAAGTTGGTGAGGCCAAGATAATTAGTTGCTATTATATATATTCCTTGAGCCTATTGCAAGGAATGACATATAATAGGACTCGATAAGTTTTTGCTGAATGAATTAATGCTGAATCTTCACATCCTCTTGGCAATCAATATTTTAATTACATTGGTAGGAGTTATGGTTAATTCATGAAGCACTAATAGGAAACAAGCACATTCCACTGGAAGATAATATAGAACAGAAGGCCACAAATGGCATTATGGATACCATTAGGTAAATATATTAGTTTCTTTTCCTCCCCAACCCCGCCTGTGTAGTATAATCTAAATTCCACAGAGAATAAAACAGCAGCGCTTCCCACCTCTGTTAGTGTCAATTCTATTCATCTTATACAACTGTTCTTGCAGTCTATAAGGCTTACACTATTGGGTGATGCCAACTTTAACTTCCTGTTACTTTAATCCACCCATATTTGTTGAGTGTCTACTACAGACTAGGAACACTGTCCTGCATTAAAGTAACATTGATAAAGGAGGAAGTCCATGTCCTTGATATGCTCAACTTTTGGAGAGGGCAGTTTGGACGAAAAGAAAGAGGGAAAATATTTCTCTAGACCAGTGATTTTCAACCAGCATGCTGCAAAAGGATCTTAGGTGTGCCACAACAATTTGTAAAAATCATTAGTCAAATTATTTTCAAAAGACATTCAAAGCACAGTGAGTATACTATTATTTTTACTCTTTTCTGGGTCAACATAATTTAAGTGTGCCACAGAATTTTAACTATGGGTTCAAGTGTTTCATGAGAAAAAAAAAAAGGTTGAAAACACAGCTCTAAATCAATATCAGAATATAGAAGTATAGACTTTATTTTGTCTTTACAAGAAGTGAGAGAAGAAAAGAAAGTGGAAGAATAGAAAAAGAAAACAGGGTCTGGAGATGGTGCTGTATCCTCCCAAAAGAAAGGAAGTATGCCCACCCTGAGATCCAGTGGGTGGGTAAATTTAAGTGGAAAAAAGGCACAAAGTGTAGTGCATGTGAATGTTGTATTCATGTTTTTCTCTGGCATGGTTGAAGACAGAACTTTTTATGGGTGTTTTCAATACTGAAGACTGATGTTTATACTCCATTACCCCATTATTTGTCTGGAACACTCAAGAACCACTTGAAGCAAAAGGAACAAAATCTAATTGACAAAGGAGCAGGTGAATGTAAAGAGAAAAATTCAAATTTCCTTTTGGGCTGCTGGGCTACTCAGCGGTTTAGCAAGGAACTCCAGGGAGGAGGTTGGATGGGTGGGGGAAGGACCAGTGATAGCCTGGAGAAAGAGATTGATTTAAGTCCTCACTGAAAAACCATGACTTAATAATTTTTCTATTATTTCACATCCTTAGAGCACCTACAGAAGTTTCTCCCCTCCCTTTGCTTAGAAAACTTGTGAATTCTTTCTCTGTCACTTTAAGATATAAATCCTTTTTTAAAAGGTACTTGGTACTCTACAATCTAGGAATATCTTTCCCAAGGACCTGGGAGCCATCCCTTTGAAATGGAATCATCAAAGAATATAGTGCCTTTATCTGCCAGTCTCTGTAGGAGGGTAGGCACTTAACTTCCTTTCAGTGGGCACCTTACTCCAAGTTTTAAAACTACTTCTTGTCATTGACATATGAAAAGTTGACTTTTTTGAGCAGACACACACACACAAATTGGCCTAAGGTCTCTTCTGTCCCAGTTGTTAAAAAATATCCTTCTCTTTCTTCCAGCAAATGTCTCTTACTGCAATAGCCTTAAATAAAATTTCTCTTGCCTGTATTACTTTATCTAGTGCTATTGTTGCTCTGAAAAACCAAGTAATTTGGACATGGAAGTAAAAATTCAACAGAGGGTCTTGGCATCTTCCCTGAATTATAGAATCATCCATCCAACTGCCCAGTGACTATCTGCCCTTGTCTGGATATCTGAGATGTTTCTCCAGCTTAATAAATCCAATACTCCAAGATTCGCAAATCCACCTATGCCCACACAGCAACAGCTCCTACTGCCCATTGATTTCCTTATTTCAATCAATGGGAACCACATCGTCATGGTTTTTAGGGCATAATCCTTGCTTTCTTCCTTAACTTCTTCCTTTTTCTCCTACATTTGATTCATCAGCAAATCTCACTGGATGTGATATCAAATTATGTTCAAGATATATTTTTTATCACATAAACACCTACTCCCTCTAGTTTAAGCCACTGTTTTACTTGGGCTATTGAAACTTCATCCCTAACTTTATTTCTTAATTCTATTTTTGATCTGTTCCTTGTACCACTCCTAAGGAAGACAATTCTTTTTCTGCTCTTTTTTTTTTTCCTACAACATAGTCTCCCTCTGTCACCCTGGTAGAGTGCCATAGCATCATAGCTCACAGCAACCTCAGACTCTTGGGCTTGACCAGTCTTCTTGCCTCAGCCTCCCAAGTAGCTGGGACTATGGGCATGCAACGCTGCACCCAGCTAGTTTTTCTATTTTTAGTAGAGACAGTGTCTCCCTTTTGTTTAGGCTGGTCACAAACTCCTGAGCTCAAGCAATTCACCCACCTTAGCCTCCCAGAGTGTGAGGATTCCAGGCGTGAATCACCATACCAGTCCCAAAGACAACTCTTAACCCAAAATAGAGCTATCCTTTTAAAAGGGTTAAATTGTATTTAAAATCAGCACATTGTACCCCATAAATACATCAATGTATATATGATCTATGTGTTTACAATTTAATAAAAAAAGATAGAAGATACTAACAAATGGAAGAACATACCATGCTTATGGCTGGGAAGAAACAATATTGTCAAAATGCCTATACTACCGAAAGCAATCTACAGGTTCAGTGTAATCCCTATTAAAATAACATCATCATACTTTCAAGATTTGAAAAAAATAATTCTTCTTTTTGTATGGAACCAGAAAACACCCCATATAGCCAAGGCAATTCTTAGTAATATCACCCTACCAGATTTTTGGCTATTTTACAGGGCCATAGTGATCAAAGCAGCATAGTATTGACATAAAAATAGAGACACAGACATTTGCAGCAGTATAGAAAACCATGAGATAAAACTAACATCTTACAGCCACCTGATCTTTGATAAACTAAACACAAACATACACTGGGGAAAAGAATTCTTGTTTAATAGATGGTGCTGGGAGAACATGGTAACCACATGTAAAAGACTGAAACTGGACCTGTACCTCTCATCACTTACAAAAATTGATTCAAGATGGACAAAAAATTTAAATCTGAGGCATGAAAAAAATGTGAAGAAACTGTGGGGAAAACACTTGAAGATCTCAGCCTGGGGAAAAATTTTAGGAAGACTTCCCCAGCAATTGTAACAACAAAAATAAACAAATGGGACTTAATTAAACTAAAAAGCTTCTGTACAGCTAAGGCAACAACAACCAAAGCAAATAGACAACCTACACATTGGGAAAGGATATTTGCATATTTTGAATTGGACAAAAGCTTGATAACTAGGATCTAGAGAGAATTCAAATTAATAAACATAAGAAGAGCCACCAATCCCTTATATCACTGGGCAAAGAGATGAATAGAAACTTCTCTAAAGAAGACAGACAAATGGCTAACAAACATATGAAAAAATACTTATCATCCCTAATTACTGGACAAAGGCAAATCAAAACTACCCTGAGATATCACCTAACCCCATTGAAAATGGCCCACATCACAAAGTCTCAAAGCTACAGATGCTGGCATGGATGTGGAGAGAACGGAACTCCTTTACACTGCTGGTGGGACTGCAAACTAATACAGCCTTTTTGGAAGGAAGTATGGAGAACCCTCAAAGAACTCAAAATAGACCTCCCAATTGATCCTGCAATCCCATTACTAGGCATCCATCTAGAAGACAAAAAAATCCTTTTATCATAACGACTTTTGTACTAGGTTAATTACAATCACCAAAATGTGGAAACAGCCTAAATGCCCACCAACCCAGGAATGGATGAACAAGATGTGATATATGTATACCATGGAATACTATTCAGCCACTAAAAAGATAGAGTCTTTACATCCTTTGTGTTAACCTAGATAGAGGTGGAATACATTATTCTTAGTAAAGCACCACAAGAATTCAGAATCAAGAATCCAATGAACTCAGTACTAATATGAAGGCAGTAGATGATCTGATACAAGAGGGAGTAGGGGAATTAGCAAGTGGGGAGAGGGGAGGAGGGAGGGAGATGGGGGATTCATGGGGTTTGGCACATATCTTGGGGGCAGGACACAATTATAAGAGAGACTATATCTAAAAAATGCAATCAGTGTAACCTAATTCTTTTTACCCTCAACGAATCCCAAATAGTAAAAAATAAATAAATAAATTTTAAAAAATTAAATTAACAGAAAAAAAAAAAACCTCAGAAAAGGCCGAATGTGGTGGTTCACACCTATAATCCTAGCATTCTGGGAGGCCGAGGAAGTAGGCAGATCACTTGAACTTGGGAGTTTGAGACCAGTCTGAGCAAGAGCCAGACCTCATCTATAAAGGTATGGTGGCAGGCACCTGTAGTCCCAGCTACTTGGGTGGCTGAGGCAAGAGGATTTATTGAGCCCAAGTTTGAGGTGGCTGTGAGCTACAATGCCCCAGCACTCTATAGAGGGCAATAAAGTGAGACTGCCCCCCCCCCAAAAAAAAAAAACTTAAACAGGTGCCTAGATTTTCCTGAAGGAGGTGGTAACTATCATTCCTTTGAGGGGCTAGGAAGGTTACATTCTTTGCTACACAGTGTTTTGTGAAATGGCATCTCCAATCTCTTTTGGTTTTCTCACTCTGCTCTCTGAGAGTTCATTTTCCTCTCTTACTAATCACTGTGGATATGACGGCAAGAGGCCTCTAATGTTTCAGACAACTTGACTTAAATAAAAAAGACCAAAGCAATCATAAGAAAGACGGCAGGCAAAGATTGTTCCTTTTCTTTGTTTGGTGAGGTAAACTCTTCAAATATACTTAAATAACTTTACAGAATAAGTGGTACTTGTTAGTTTTAAGTAATTGCCTCAGGTGTTAAGTGTATTTTTTTAAATACCTATGAAACAAGTCATAATGCTTACAAAAACTTTAGAAATGAAGACTGGGTGCTGTGGCTCATGCCTGTAAAACTAGCACTGTAGGAGGCTGAGGTAGGTGGATTGACCTGAGCTCAGTAGTTCGAGATCAGCCTGAGCAAGAGTGAGACCCCATCTCTAAAAATAGCTGGGTATTGTGGCAAGTGCCTATAGTCCCAGCTACTCGGGAGGCTGAGGCAAGAGGATCACTGGAGCCCGAGAGTTTGAGGTTGCTGTGAGCTGTGATACTACAGCACTCTACCGAGAATGATAAAGTGAGACTCTGTCAAAACAAACAAACAAACAAAAAGCTAACAACTTTAGAAACACATTATGAACACATATTTGTTAACAAGCATAAGTGTGTTTATCAAGACTATTTTTTTTTTTTTATTGCTTCTTGGCCTTTTGGCTAAGATCAAGTGTGCGAAGAACTATTTTTTAGGAAAACAATGAAATATTCTGACTGAAGTTAATCATGTAAATCAATATTTTCAGAGCAGGTTGTTGTAGCTTGATCCTGAGTTATAACTGCCCCAAGTTGGAGGAATATCAGTAACAGTGTAAGGAAGTGGTGGGATGTCAATTCAGGAGACTCTTTGTAGGAATGATTAAAGTGCTTCCTGGAAGAGAACTGCCCACACAGGAGAGAGAGCCACCCATGGCAAGCATGTCATGATAAAACTGTCCTCATAGTGGGGTGTGGTGGCAGGCACGTGTAGTCCTTGCTACTTGGGATGCTGGGAGCAGGAGGAGGCTGAGACAGGAGGAGGCTGAGACAGGAGGAGCACTTGAACCCCAGGAGTTTGATTTTGCTGTGACTGAGGCTGATGCCACAACACTCTAACCTGGGTGACAGAATATGACTCTGTCTTGAAAAACAAACAAATAAATGAACAACAACAATAACAACAACAACAAAAAAAACATACAAACAAAAAACTATCTTCAAACAGAAGCAATGGAAATGTCAATTCTGAGAACTGCATACTATCTAGCACTCCGATTTACCTCCCAAGCAGCTGAATTTATGGGGTTTATAGTAGAAAGAGGAGAGTGTAAAAAAAAGCTTTGAGCCCATAGTCAAAATAAGTGGTACAACTAGCTCAGGCTATTCTCTCTCCTGAACATTGACATCTTCAACTTTCCTCTTCTGTTTTCTGGTGTAGTCTAGCCCCTTTATATCTGTAACATTTTTTTATGCCTGAAAATTACCAGCTGAGCTTGCTGGAACAGATATAGAAACAAGATTGCATTAATATTAATTCCCTAAGTGCATGGTGCAGAGATGCACTACTGGACCACAGACCAACCTCCCTCACTCCTTTCCACTCGTGAGCTCTGTGACTCTACTCTAGAAATTCTCAGGGTCATTTTTCACATGCTGTGAATGATGTCTCACGTTCCTCATTCTGTTCAGATGGTCTCATCAAGGTTCCACACTGCCTTTGCTGTCAATGTCTGTCACAAGGGGTATGCCAAGGGGGCAGCCGGAGTTCAAGGTCTCAGAGCAACAATGGATTCCAAGCCAAGGGGGACACTTCACTTCATGCTTGCCCCAGACTTGCCCTGCACTATTTCACTTGGCCTTGGGCTGTGTAGTTACATCCCCTAATTACACAGTCTGGTATGTCAAGATAAGTTTTTGCAGCTTCTGGCTCTGTATTCCTTATCTCAGAGTTTTGAAAAGGGGTTCAGGCCATGGGACCAAGGAGAAGCCATATAATGCCATTCTCCATTAATAAAAGTAAGGCTTATTTTTATTCATTAATTAACAATGATAACAGGAATAATAACTCAACTCTTGATTACTTAATGCCAGGTTCTAGTCTAAGCAGCTAACATGAATACATTACATTTAATCCCTCAAGCAGTGTCATAAAGTTGATGGGATAATGTCCATCTTGCTGATAAAGATTCTTAGACTTGGAAATGAAAAGTCCAGGGAGAGCTTAAATCCGGCTCTTTCTTATTCCAAACACATCACTCTGTATTAGGATTTTCTTATTCCTTCTACTTCTCTCGTGGATTATACACATCATCGTTTCTCTGTTCTAAATAGAATCCACCTGTATATCAACTCATCACGAATAAAAAAAAAAAGAAAAAGAAGAAGAGAAATTGAAAGGAGAAGAATGTAAAATCAAAAGATATACATAGATAGACAAATTTAAATTTCACTTTGGGACTCAGGGCATTCTGCTTTCTTTAGAAATAGCAGTACTTAAATCAAATAGTACAGATTATAATGTATTTTGATGTTATTTAAAAAATGCTTAGCAAGCCTCTCTTAATTAAAAATAATTTTTTATAGCTTCCTAATAGGCATCTAAAATATACATTAATATTGGGCTGTGATCCAACAGTAAAAAAAATTAAGATTTAATTTATACCTTTATGCAATTAATAGTCTAAAAGGGCAACTAGCACTAAGCAAAAATCACACAAGTATTTAATGATTGTAATTGTGTTATATGAAAAAAAGGAAAGGTACAGTACTCCACGAAAGTATTTAAGACACAGATGTAAGTTTGTCTGAATTGAACACACGGAAGGGAACTGTGGGTGAGTTTTACTGCCAGCAATATGATTTTTTTTCTTTTAGATTTATCAGTGCTGGCTTGGCACCTGTGGTTCAAGTGGCTAAGGTGCCAGCCACATACACCTAAGGTGGCGGGTTCGAATCCAGCCTGGGCCCACCAAACAACAATGATGGCTACAACCAAAAAATAGCTGGGCATTGTGGCAGTTGCCTGCGGTCCTAGCTACTTGGGAGGCAGAGGCAGGAGACTCGCTTGAGCCCAGGAGTTGGAGGTTGCTGTGAGTTGTGATGCCACAGCACTCTACCAAGGGGATAGCTTGAGGCTCTGTCTCAAACAAAAAAAATTTATCAGTGCTGACAAAGAATAATTACTACAATAATTGATATTATAACCATAATGCATATGCAAAGTACCTGACATCTCACTTGATGCATAGCAAATGCTCAATAAATAACATCTCCCTTGCTCTCTGGTATCTGGGATACCATGTACATGCTATTTGCCTCACCCTCATAAGTTACCATATTTGACTAAAGCTAAAATTCTGGAGTTTGATGATGAAACTGATTTCTTCTCTTTTGACTAATTCATTACTAATTTTTATTTTCTTATCCAGGACCTTTGAAACTACCTTCCTTGGTGGATGCTATGATACCTGAATGGGTGAAAGATAGTCTATACTCAAATATTCCACCTCATTTCTCTACATTTCATTGTATTTCCTGCTTTCATTTTTTTTTATTTTCCCAATATCAATCCATGAGATATTCCCAGATATACACATGTGAATTTCTGATACCCATCTTAGATGACCTTATAAACACTAATATTTCAGATAAATACTTCTAGGGTAAACATATGCACTATCTTTAATGTTTAGGTTACATATTTTTTTTTCAACTGTTGGAAATAAAAAGGATAGTCAGGTTGTCCATTTCGGTTGATGGAGATGAGCCTCTGCCCAGTTAGAACAGTGTAACCTTGCTAAGGAGTCAGCTCATTCCAAGAGGATGGGCTGGCTGCCACCTGATATTGTATGTGAAGAGTTCCTACAGATCTTCCTTTGAAGCGTGCATTACTATAGCTACTGTATCCTTCAGTGAGTCATTAGTGATATAAGTTGCAGAGGTTTTATTGGGTTCTGTCCTACTACCCAGGTTTTTAGCCAGAACAGGGAGAGCTCTCTACAAAAAATTTCTTAGGTTCAATTGAATTTTTAATAAAACAAAAGAGAATATGAAGGAAACATTTGGCAGGTTACTGCCTTTAATGGCTCCCTTGCCATAGCCTGTAGTACATATTCATAGGTCATTATTTTTGAACTTGATATGTTAGTCTATTTGAAAGACTACCCTTCAAAAAGGAGAATGAGATGTATTATGTCTAATTCGATGGGGCAAGTCTAGGATAAAGGGGGAAGGACAATTAAATTGGAAAGAGGTCCTGGGAGGCAGATTGGGTCACCATATACAGAAAACCTTTATGGTAGATGGAATTGTTTAACAAAAATGAGCTGGTCTATCATATTGTCATGCTCTCCTAATTCTGACTTAACCAAATTGGTGGCTATAAATGTTTCTGCAACCAGGGCTTTTTCTTTGTTTAGTAGTTCAATCACAGGGTCTCTCATACCCTTAGTCCCTCTAAATTCTTATTTCTCTAAAACAACTGGATTCCCCCCTTTAATTACAAAGCGTATGTGGGAAGACAAATATCATATCAAGATGTCTTTAACAACATACCAAGTATATTTTATTTATTTATTTTTCTTTATTAAATCAGAACTGTGTACATTAATGCGTAAGGTGGTACAATGTGCTGATTTGATATACAATGTGGAAGGCTTATGTTAATCAGTTAGGTGTAAGCATACCAAGCACATTTTAATCAAATAAAAAAATATCCAGAGTTAATTCATGAAAAGAGAAATTAATGATCCATTACTTTCTCAAAAGTTGCTAATTGTTTTTACTTAATTTTATTTTTTATCTCAGTACAATTTTCAAGGAAAGTAGCTTTGAACTCTCCAGTCACAGAATCCATGACTTAAGTTCCACTAGGGTCAGTTAATACGAAATGATAAAGAGAAGATGAGTTTGAATGTCTATGTCAGATTTAAATAAAAAAATGAATGGTTTCAGTTTCTCTACAAATATCCCAAACATATACTTCTCTTTTCACATATGTCAGTTGAATTTACAGCTTTGAAGCAACATAAGTACTTCATTTTCTAATTCATTTTATCAACAGAGTGTTAAAAATGAAAGAGGTTTAGCTAAGAGATCATCTGATCTTAACCACTCTATTTTGTGAGGAAAGATGCTCACAGAAGTGAAGGGGGGGATGAGGAAATGGAATTAGAGTCACTCATATATACTGTGAGACTCCCTCTCCTGAGACCCACAGGGCTTTGTAAGCTCGTTCCGCAATTCTGTGTGGCTTGAATACCTGCTTAGTAAGTCTAGTCAAGCAATAGACTTCAGTTAGAAAGAACGCTGGCATCCTCAGCCCTATGTCTTGGTCTCTTGGCAAACCTTAGTTCTTAAGTTACAGATATAAAGAACCTAGTACATGGGGTGGGGGGGGGTATGGGGAAGTGAAGAGAGGGAAGGAGGGAGGCAGGTAGGGTCACAGTGTTTGGCACACATCTGGGAGAGGAGCACATTTAGAAGAGGGACTTTGCCTGACAAATGCAATTGGTGTAACCTGGATCTTGTACCCTCAATGAATCCCAAAAATAAAACCAGAAAAGAACATAAAAACCCTGTGTTCAAGGAGCTCCTATCTAGAGGAGAAGAAAAGGAGTCCAAGGAGCCAAAAAGTGGTGAGTGCGGTAAAAAGACAGAACAGCACGAGCAGATGGTCAGACCTGCTAACTGACTCGGGTACCAAAGAAGGTAAGTAATTCAGGCCCTGAGAAAGCAGGGACTTGTCTTGTTTGCTCTAATTTGTGGTCTTAGAACATTATGTGGGAGAATTTTATAAAGAAGAGTGTGAAAACACATGAGCGAACAGGTTGGGCTAAAATTCAGTGCTCATGGTAAAAAAAAAAAAAAAAGGGAGGGGGGATGGCAGATTGACCTAAGAGTGAGATCAGCAAGAGTGGGGTGGCCACAACCCAGACTTTGGGTTTGCTGGAAGCCAGTGGAAAGATTTTAAGTGGGGCAGCAGTCACATGATGCCTGCATAGGGGGAGGGGGGAGGGAACAATGTGCAAGGGTAGAGGTGGAAGGAGGGAAAGGGACTGAGCAAGTCACTGGAGGAAACCACACCTGAGAGATTAAACAGGTCAAGTTAAAGAGCAGAGAAAGTGCTAACAAGGCTCCCGTGCCATAGCCTGCACTACGTAGTCATAGGTCGTTATTTTTGAACTTGATACGTCACTTACTGCTAATGCCATTCCTAGTACGAATCTCTGAATTAACAACAGACTGTGGGCTGCAAGGGATTGTTTTCCCTAATGCTGGGTGTCCCTTCCAGGGAAGGATCGTGCTCACTTCCCTGGAAGCGGATTCTCGGCAGGGGTCTCAGCCATGCGCCAACACTAGGAGGGGAGTAGGATGTGGCTTTGTACTCAGGGGAAACTGGAAGTTCTTCACCTTTCTCCGAGGGTGGCTTATGGACTTAGACTGGGAGAGGGAGGCAAAAGCGAGATTGTGAAGGGCTTTCTGCAGTACGTTAAGGAGCTTGAATATAATTCTGAAGTCAAGAAGCAACATAATTTAGGAAATGGCAACAGTCAAAATGTAACCATGTCTGGGCAGGTGCGTTAGCTCTGCAATGACTCAGGCTCTTCCTACAAATACACCCCCTGAGGAACGCTCACCATCAAGCAAATGCAAAGTGAACAGACAAACTAACACTTAGTAGTTTTAATCGTTTTTAGGTCTTTCATATGATCTGCCTAGCGTTTTGTTTTTAAAACTGTTTTCTCTTAATCATGGTGAAGTTGCGGCATTATTCTCCTTCCAACATCCATCCCTGAGGAGGGCTCATAAAAGGTGAAGACAGGACCGTGGCTTGTTTGCTAAAAGCAGCTGATTATGGGAATGTCAATGCTCAGAGACACTTGAAGTGGGGGAAGGGGTGTCATTACCTAGGTGAGAGCTGAGCCCAAAGACTCATTGCCAGAAGTGGACGGTTACCAGGGACTCCCTGGCTTAGTAGTTAAAAGTTGGTTTTAAATGGAAGGAGAATGACATGAGTGAATCAGTGAGGCATTCGTGCCTTGTGAAAATTAAAAGACATCTGGATCAGTAAGAAATCCTAAAGAGACATTCTTAAAATACTTACAGGGATTCCCACAGGGATATGGCTATCCCTATTCCCATGGGGATACGGCTAGAAATCATCCGCAAGGGCCATGGCTGTTCCAACTTTCAAGCTTTTCACGCTGACACTGCATTCTGCCAGCCTTCATTCTCTATTTCATTCTTTTCTCTCTCCTTCTTTCAGTCTTTTACTCACACATATATGCACACAGTATACACACACACAAGGCATAGACACTGGAAATATTCTAGAAGTGTTGAGTATTAATTTAAAAGAGTTGAGTATACAATTTAAGCTTATGTTTTGGAGGTTAATTTCTGATGAATGTTATGGGCCTGAAGTAGTAGAGGAGGCTATTATAATTTATTGTTATTATTTTCTACTCTTTTGTTGCTATTCAGTCAGGCCCATGTGGTAGAAAGAGAGCTAACCACCTACTCACTGTTTATATAGTATACTCAGATTTTATATGAGTTTATATGTTTATATGCCAAGTTTTACATGCATTATACAATCTCATTCTCCCCTAAACCTTAGGGTATAGGTGCAATCGTTACACACTTTTTAAGATTGCATCCACAATCTTAGAGACATTAAATATTTGTACAGGAATAAATGATAGACCGCTTTGGAGAACATGGAGTTACTATAGGACCCTGCAGTTCACTCTTAGTGATATACAAAAAGGAAATAAAATGTATCTTAAAAAAACCTTGTAACAAATGTTCATAGCAGCATTATTCATAAAGACAAATATTGAAAGTAACCTAATTGTTCATCAACTGCTAATAGCTAAAGAAAATGTATAACATTCATATTACAGAATATTATTATTTAACAATAAAAGAGAAGAACTGATACATGTGACGATGCTGAAAAACCTTGAAACCTTTATACTACATGAAAGAAAACATTACAAAAGACTACATATTGTATGACTGCTATTAAATGAAATGTCACGAATAGACAAATCTGTAACAATTGAAAGAAGATTAGCGATTACATTGGGCTGGGACGGGACTGGGAAGAGGGGTTGGTAGGGAAAGAATAATGAGATCTAATGGGTTTCTTTCCTGGGTGTTGAAAATGTTCTAAAATTAGATTTTGGTAATGGCTGCAGAAATCTGAGCATACTAAGAAAACACTGAAATACTTTAAACAGTATGTGAAATTGATCTCAAAAGAGTTTACACAGGGTAGGGCCAGGCTTTATACTCAGTCTGATGGTAGTCCTGAACTTGTAACTAGTAGACTGATTGGCCTACTATTTACATGTGGTGGGAGTTGTTACCATTAGATGATTGCTATCAACTACAAAAGACACAGTTTCCCGAGACTCCCTTGTCTCTTAACTTCCCCTAAATAATATAATCTTTCTCCATCTTGCAAATTAACTGTCCAGCTTCAAAATAGCAAACCCACTGCTTCATGGTGTCTTCTTTTTATTTCTAAAAGTCCATATCTTTTCTCTTTCTTAAAGAAAACTTCTTCACTTAAAACTTCTTGATTCTATTCTTCATCTGCTTTATGATTTTGCCCCATTATTGACTCTTTTCTGGAAATCCTGTTTCTTTTTACTGATTGTTCTCCGGCTCCAGACATTCTCAGGCAACCCTTATCCTTAAAAGCAAAATGAAACACAGCAAGAATCACCTGGTGTCCTTCCTTTCCTCCTCCACTATCATCTTACATCTTGTTTCATTCCTGCTACATTTGTTATAAAAGTCACTTAGAAATTCTGTGGCATTGGGGTGGGGTACAACCCCTCCAGATACCATCACAACATGGTTTATACCCTTAGTGCTTATTTACTTTGTAAATTCACCCCCCTAATTACCTCCTAATGGCAAAATTCAGTAAGTCTTCTACACCTCAAAACTGGAAAAAAAGTGGAGTCTTAGAATTGAGACAGATTTAAGCTTCAGTACTTCAGTGCTGAAGTAACTAGTACAGGTATGGTGACCAGACGTCCCGCTTTTGGCCAGACAGTCCCGCTTTTCAACAATTTGTCCCGCATCCCACGGCGTTTTTAAAGAGTCCTGATTTTTGGAAAGAATGCACGAACAGGCGGGAGAACAAGAAGGGAATATACGGTTTTCGGCTGCCATGTGGCTATTTCACCAGAATATGAGTTTTATATTATTTTTGTTAATTTTATAATGTTAAACTGTAATAATAACAAATAATTGCTGAGAAGTGATTATCGAGAACTGCTTATCAAAGTTTGCATTGTTGTCAAGCCCTACCCTGCCCCGTCCCCGCCCCCCACCCTGCCTTACCTATGTTAAAATCTGGTCACCCTAAGTATAGGGAAAAAAGTATTAACAACCCTGTTCTGTCAGAGGCACTCATTAACCGAAAGGTGTTGGGCACATAGTTATATATGTTTAACCATCTGAATGAACATTTCTGTATTCTAGAGAGTGAAGACAAAAATTTAGCTCAGTGTTTAAGTGATACTGATTATACCTTCAATAGGAAATATATAAGGTGAAGGAAAGAATACTGCTTTGAGGAAAATAAAACTTGTTCATTTATTTCGGATTTAATACAGTAAATGTGAAAAGATCTTTACAATGTAATGTGCAATATCAATTTGATTCATGTTCTAATTCATGTTCTTCTTACAATTAGCAAGAAGAAATAGAAAATCAATTGCAATCTTGGTTTTGTTCGAGTTTAAATATTCTTGAATAGAGAGAACATTTCAGAGTTCTCACTCTATTTTTCTAATACTATAAAGGCAAGACTTTAAAAAATTCATTTACATTAAAAATCTAGGATGAGGTCATTACCAAGTGAGAGTAATTACTTCCAAAACCCAAGGATTCAATAGAAGCTATGGATGATATTTTTAACAACTTTACATAAAGTTAATTTTTGAAAAATATCAAAACCAACATATCCATTTGCATTCATTAGGGGATTAGAACTGTCTTGCTGGAGGTTAGAGGGTGGAGATATGGGCCAAGAAGCAATCACAGTAAATTTAAGCTTCATTTACCCTGATTGTTGGTATCAACTGGCTACTGGGGCAATAATTTAAAAAATAATGGAAAGAGGGAAAGAGAATTTTTATGCTCAATATAATGCCTTATATTCATTTCAAGTTAAGAGCCTGTGGTAGGAAGAATTTTGGCAGCCATAATGTTGATGCCCTGGTGTTACTTTCATGAATATACCTTTGCACATGTAACTAAGATTACGAGTTGCCTGACTTTAAAATTGAAAGATTATCCTGGATGATCCAAGTGAGCTTGATAGAATCAGTCACATGAGTCCTTTAAAGAATTTTCTTTAGCTAATAGCAGAAGGGAAGCCAGAAATTCAAAGCATGGGATTTCTTTTTTTTTTTTTTTTTTTTTGAGACAGAGCCTCAAGCTGTCCCCCTGGGTAGAATGCCGTGGCATCTCAGCTCACAGCAACCTCCAACTCCTGGGCTCAAGCGAGTCTCCTGCCTCCACCTCCCAAGTAGCTGGGACCACAGGCACCCACCACAATGCCCGGCTAAAAGCATGGGATTTCAACATGCTATTGTTCCCTTGAAAATGAAAGAAGCCTCAGTCCTGAAATTTCAGGGAACTAAATTTTCCCAATAACCTGAACAAACATGAAAGCAGAGTCATCCCTACTGCCTCTCGATGAGGGGCCAGCCCCGTCCAGACCTTGATGTAGACTCATAAGACCTTGCATACAGAATGGAACTATGCTTAGACGCCTAACACATGGAAATATAAAATAATGAATGGATGTGGTTTTAAGCCAGAGTTCATGTTAATTTGTTATAGTAGCATTAGAAAAGTAACAGAGGCTCTTACCAGTAATTTTATAGTGATACGACAAGCCTTGATGTACGTGGCATTGGCTGACACTGAAAATGACAGAATGTAAGATTTTTAACTTGCAATCTGTCCATGAATTCATACATATGCTGTCTTACAGAGAGAATTGAAAGATACCATTGCTAGACTATTTTCTGTGTTTTATATCCTTGTATATGACAGAAACAGTAATATGTCGTTGCTGGGTGTATATCATGGTGTTATACTTATGTATAAAAGATAAAGCCAAACTATCTTGATTGCAGTGTAGTTGTGAATTCAATCTCTCAAGATATAGCCTTTATACTCCTCCCGAGGAGGAACAAATTAAACTTTGTCTTCAATGTGTTGATTCTGTACATGCAGCCAATATAAAACAGCTGATGTGAAAATAATTCTTCTGCCCAGAAGTGATGGAGAAGGAATTTGAATGGTTTCAGTTGTTTCTCAGTGTGATAAGCTCTAGTTATGTAACAGAGAAATATAGTCTTTGCCACTCTTTAAAAGATCATATACTGTAGTTGGGTTGTAATGGTAATTACAGTAATGGTTTAGAGAGCTGTATAGCTACATTTTAGTTATAGTTTGATTCTGCTCTGTCAGAAAATTTTCAGATCCCAACAATAGGAACAACTCAACACCACCATCCCAATACTGTGAAAATGCAATTACCTGTCAGGTAGGAAAGGAGACAACTGTCTTGAAACTACCACATGAGTTGCTCTTGATAATTAAGAGTTTCAGGATCATTGATTACCTGCATACAATTGGCATTGGCTTGTATGCAAGTAATCAACTCTCAGGCACAACTTACTTCATTCTTCTCAACAGCAATGTCATCAGTATACTACTTTCAATTTTCATTCATCTAGTACTAATTATGGACCAATTGGGCTGCTAGATGGGGGGAGGGGATGAATATTTGCAAAGGTTATAGCCCCTGCCCTTGAAAGTATACCTCTGTAGAAGGACACATATACACAAATATTAATTGAAATATAATGTGATGTGCGCTACGATACAGGCAAATATTACATATCATTGTGTAATAAAGTACTAAATGTAAGGTTGGGCAAGGAAGTCTACACAGATACAGAAACACTTGAGGGATTTTTGAAGATAAGAAGAAATAGGCAAGAGGGGCTTAAGTTCTATTTGGGGGCAGAACAAACGTGTTAGGCTCCGATCAGATCATGAAAAGACTTACATTTTCTCCATATGATGGATTTTCGAGCACATAGGTCCAAAAATACATAAGATAAGATCTGTCTTTTAGAAATATAACACCAACTGCATTTGGGAGATTGCATGGATCCAGGAAGGACAGGCAATTCATTACTGTTGAGTGTGAGGTGATAAGGAGATTATGAAATAAAGCGTTCATTCAGAAAATGGGAATCAGCCTGGAGTTGAAGCCTCGTGTAAGTCTCCATCAAATAAGAAAGAGAGAGCAGACATCGGAGTACAACCTCAAGAACTTAGCTTGGGGGGACTCGTTGTTTAGGAGGAGAAGAAGGAAGTGGGGGAGAAAGAGTGCAATCATTTATATGAAGGAAATAGAAAAATATATAGAACTTAGAAAAACAGAGTGACTTGGAGGGAAAGTAGAGTGAGTTCCAAGGAGGTAACACAGGGCAGTTTGAAGTATTTGCTGCTAATTTTGGAGAGAATGAGGACTGGGAATTAGCATCAGATATGGGAGAAATTTATTAGAGATACTTAATAGAACATATTGAGATACTCTATGGTAATATTAACAGTCTAGGATCTGTAGTATGTAGATCTAAATTCACCTGGTGTCTATTTTAAGTCCTCAATTAATAATTCATACCTATTGTTGAAACTATCTGGGAGTGTTGGGGAAAAAAACTGTCTAAATAAATTTAAATGGGGTGGTGCCTGTGGCTCAGTGAGTAGGGTGCCAGCCCCATATAGCAAGGGTGTCAGGTTCTAACCCAGCCCCAACCAAACCACAACAAAAAATAGCCAAGCATTGTGGCGGGGCCTGTGGTCTCAGCTACTAGGGAGGATGAGGCAAGAGAGTCACTTGGGCCCAAGAGTTAGAGGTTGCTGTGAGCTGTGACACCACAGCATCCTACCCAGGGTGACAGCTTGAGACTCTGTCTCGGAAAAAAAAAAAGAAAGAAAGAAAGAAAAATAAATAAATTTAAATGGCCACTGGTGATGTCAATAAGCCTGTTTACAAGTTTGGTTTTGTATTTTGTAGTCTAAAGAAAATTAACATCACAGGGGAAATAAAGGTAAATTTCTACGTTGTTGTTAACTTCACATTCTAGGTGAATTTTTACTGTAAATATTCTACCATAAATATTTCCAAGGTAAGGATTGTTTTCCCAGTGAGAAAGTGATAGTGGATAGAGTGTTTTTAGAATAACTATTACAGCAGTGGTTTTGCTGTGATCGCCTAATGTTTTCTAATGTAACTTAGGCACATTTTAGTATGAACTATGAAAGTGAATAAATGTGAGACTTGAAACATCCCCCACCATTTCACATGTCATCAATGAAATGTACCTTGTCCAATGCTGTGACTGGCAGGTCTATTATTTCTTAAACTATATGAATAGTGCTGTGGAACTACCCCTTGAGAAGATCAGATGATGAGGCAGACAGTTCTATGGTCTACTGGTCTAGTGGCAAAGATTTCCACAGTATGTCAGAAGGTTTAAGAACTCCACAGGCTAAGTTACGTCTCAATTAGCCTTGCTATTGAATTGACAGAAGAAAAAAAAAATATGTACTGGTAGTCACTATTTTTATTTCACTTGCAAAGAAAGAGATCAACTTAGTACATGGTTCTAAACATGTGTTATTATTTTATAAAGTTTAAAGATTCTTTTGATGGTGGAACATAAAGCACTAACGCCAGAACAGCTGAAAGGCAGGACTCTTGCTCCTTGGTGCTCCAAACCACACAGGTGATGGCACCAGGCTTAGGGTAACAGAAAGTTCGTGAGGCATCTTGTGAACAGCAAGTGGGATGAGGTCAGCTCAATTTCCTGAGCTCCCTGTGGAATGGATCATGTGGATAATTTCACAAGCTCCAGGGACTAGAGGTTATCCCTAATCCTCTAGTGTTTGGCCCCAGGATGGTTAGGGTTCCCTCAAGCTTGCCCCAGAATGCCAGAATCTAAAAATGGAAGCATTTGGGATACAGATTTAATCAGTTGCTCAGGAAGAAGAAGGCCTCAGACTGAGCCAAGATAGGATTAATAATGATTATTCTATGTGTGTATTTAATTATGACCATCTACCAAATATTACAACAAGCTACAAAATAAAATAGGGACTATCGCTAACTTTGTACTATGGATGTAACAAATAAGGGCCAGAGAGCATAGGTAAATTGATTGTTCTTTTATTTATTTATTTATATTTATTTTTGAGACAGGGTCTTAACTCTGTCACCCTGGGTAGAGTGCTGTGACATCATCATAGCTCACCGCAACCTCAAAGCCTTAGGCTCAATAGGTCTTTCTGGCTTAGCCTTCCGAGTAGCTGGGACCACAGGCTCCCATTGGAATACTAGTTTTTCTGTTTTTAGTAGAGATGGGTCTCACTCTTGCTCAGGCTGGTCTAGAACTCATGAACTCAAGCAAGCCTCCCAAAGTGCTAGGATTACAGAGGTGAGCCATTCTGCCCAGCCTAAGTAAATTGATCTTGGGTTATAAGATTTGTAACTAACAGAGGTTAAATTCAAAGCTCATTTAACTAATGTAATATTCAACATATCTGAAGATACAGACAGGAGCCCTTCTTGGTTTCAAGCTTCTAAATTCTCTGCCTCTCTCCTGAATTTATTTCATTACCTACCAAATCATTATGATTAGCACCAACCTAAGGAAGGAAGAGAAACTCAAGTAATTGAATCTCCACAATGTGGAACAAGGGATTCATTCCAATATTATCTAAACTTATTTGCATTTTTACTGTACCTAGTTGTGCAGCTCTAGTCATCACTTTTCCCTTCTGGTGCCTAGTTCTGTATGTTTCCATCCAGCTGACCCATTAATGATGGCATAAATATGGGAGGCGCCTATGGCTCAGTGAGTAGGGTACCAGCCCCATATACTGAGGGTGGCAGGTTCGAAACTGGCCCCGGCCAAACTGTAAAAAAGAAAAAAAATAGCTGGGTGCTGTAGCGGAGACCTGTCCCTCCAGCTACTTGGGAGGCTGAGGCAAGAGAATCTCCTAAGCCCAGGAGTTGGAGGTTGCTGTGAGCTGTGAACTACAGCACTCTGCCGAGGGTGACAAAATGACTCTGTTTCTAAATAATAATAATAATAATAATGGCATAAATGTGATGAAATAGGAATGCACATAGTGCTGTGGGATAGCAAAGTAGAAGATGCTTAATTTTGTTTAAGAGTGAAGACCATGCATAAGAAGGTGTCCTCAAGGAGTTACAGTCACTTTACAGTGATTAAGGGATCCTCCCTCAGCCTTGAAACAGAGTGTTCAAAGACAGAGAATGGTAAAAGCCACTGACAGGGTCAGAGAAAAGTTAGTAAATTGGTTTAGGGAAGGCATATCCATTTAGGGCAGGGACAGAAGAAACTGGGCATGTTGAAAAGTTGGACCTCAAAGTAGTTTTGATTTGCATTTCTCTGATGATTAAGGATGGTGAGCACCTTTTCATATATCTGTAGGCCGTGCGCCGATCTTCTTCAGAGAAATTTCTCTCCAAGTCCCTTGCCCACCCTGAGATGGGATCACTCGTTTTCTTCTTGCTAATACGTTTTAGTTCTCTATGGATTCTAGTTATTAAAC